>NW_024967499.1:0-759 GCF_019238085.1 Lagopus leucura
GGGGGGGGGCTTGCCGCCTTAACACAGGATGGCAGCGGCTGGCAGCGGCTGGTGGGGGGCTTGCCGCCCTGGCAGCAGCTGGCAGCCGCTGGCAGCGGCCCTGGCTCGGCTGGTTGGGGGCTTGCTGCCTTGGCAGCGGCTGGCAGCAGCTGGCGCTGTGCTTGTGGCCCTGGCAGCGGCTGTCAGCAACTGGCAGTAGATGGTGGGGGGCTTGCCGCCCTATCACTGGCTGGCAGCGGCTGGCAGCGGCTGGTGGGGGGTTTGCAGCCCTGGCAGCGGCTGGCAGCGGCTGGCAAGGGGCTTGCGACACTGGCAGCGGCTGGCAGGGGCTTGTGGGGGTCTTGCGGCCCTGGCAGCGGCTTGCAGCTGTGTGTGGGGGGCTTGCCGCCCTGGCAGCCGCTGGTAGCGACTGGCAGCAGCTGGTGGGGGGCTTGCGACCCTGGCAGCGGCTGGCAGCGGCTGACAGCCACTGTTGGGGGGCTTGCCGACCTGGCAGCGGCTGGCAGCGGCAGGTGGGGGGCTTGCCGCCCTGGCAGCGGCTGGCAGCGGCTGGCAGCAAGTGGTGGGGGGCTTGCCGCCCTGGCAGCGTCTGGCAGCTTTTGGCAGCTGCTGGTGGAGGGCTGGCAACCCTGGCAGCGCTTTGCAGCGGCTGGCAGAGGCTGGCGGGGGGCTTTCGGCCCTGGCAGCGGCTGGCAGAAGCTGGTGGGGGCTTGCCGTCCTGGCAGCGGCTGTCAGCAACTGGCAGCGGCTGGGGGGGGG
>NW_024967499.1:769-1528 GCF_019238085.1 Lagopus leucura
GGGGGGGGGCTTGCCGCCTTAACACAGGATGGCAGCGGCTGGCAGCGGCTGGTGGGGGGCTTGCCGCCCTGGCAGCAGCTGGCAGCCGCTGGCAGCGGCCCTGGCTCGGCTGGTTGGGGGCTTGCTGCCTTGGCAGCGGCTGGCAGCAGCTGGCGCTGTGCTTGTGGCCCTGGCAGCGGCTGTCAGCAACTGGCAGTAGATGGTGGGGGGCTTGCCGCCCTATCACTGGCTGGCAGCGGCTGGCAGCGGCTGGTGGGGGGTTTGCAGCCCTGGCAGCGGCTGGCAGCGGCTGGCAAGGGGCTTGCGACACTGGCAGCGGCTGGCAGGGGCTTGTGGGGGTCTTGCGGCCCTGGCAGCGGCTTGCAGCTGTGTGTGGGGGGCTTGCCGCCCTGGCAGCCGCTGGTAGCGACTGGCAGCAGCTGGTGGGGGGCTTGCGACCCTGGCAGCGGCTGGCAGCGGCTGACAGCCACTGTTGGGGGGCTTGCCGACCTGGCAGCGGCTGGCAGCGGCAGGTGGGGGGCTTGCCGCCCTGGCAGCGGCTGGCAGCGGCTGGCAGCAAGTGGTGGGGGGCTTGCCGCCCTGGCAGCGTCTGGCAGCTTTTGGCAGCTGCTGGTGGAGGGCTGGCAACCCTGGCAGCGCTTTGCAGCGGCTGGCAGAGGCTGGCGGGGGGCTTTCGGCCCTGGCAGCGGCTGGCAGAAGCTGGTGGGGGCTTGCCGTCCTGGCAGCGGCTGTCAGCAACTGGCAGCGGCTGGGGGGGGG
>NW_024967500.1:0-1730 GCF_019238085.1 Lagopus leucura
TCAACTGAGTTGTGTTTTGGGTCCTGTGAGTTCAAACACAAATATTTAACCAAATCTTTTGTGCTGACTGGTCAAATGGCATTTCTGCAATCACCTGAATCACAACAAGATCTTTATCTTACCTTGAACCCTACCAGCATAGCATGTTACAAGTATGCATGTTTTGTAAATCATTGAATGCTGAATTTTTCATGGATCTTAATGCACCTGGTCATAGCAAAGTCTTTGTCTTGTAAGGCAGACACTGACACTGTGCATTTTGGAGTGAGACCTTGTGTTGCTCCTGGCTATCAGCCGGCAGCAAGTTGTATTCTTGCTGTACATTGCTCAGCAAGAGGAGAGTAATTACACTGCGCCTGTACATATAGTTATCACTGCACTTTTGTTTCCATTTTCCTCTTCTGTCTCAGGGAATAGTTTTGATCTCAACCCACAACTCCTATTCTTTCCAGTTCCCTCCCTCATCCCACCCGGGGGGAAGAAGCAAACGTTTGTGTGGTGTTCAGCTGCCTGATGGGTTAAACCACAACAGGTTATTTTCTTTTTTTGGTACTCTTGGACCTCTTAGGTGGTGTAGAGGCCCACTTAACATCCAGTTTCCTCTTCTATGCGCTTGATCTGCCAGAAGGCAGAAGAATGCCTTCCAGAGGTGCTGGCGCACTTGCAGGTTTCCCTCCGGTACAGTCTCTTGCTTTTCTGTGTCCTTGCATAGAGGCTGCCCCAAAAGTAGTCGGAGCAGGGGCTGCTGCTGCAGCACACTCCTGACGCACGTCTCTTTCCTCACTAAAGCATATCAAACACACAGTCTTGTCTCAGAATTTGTATCCCAGAAACTAGATCTGGATACTATGTTACGTGTGAGGAAGAGTAGTCAGAAGTGTAATACATCACCTATGCTTTTCTGTTCTATTAAATAACTACTACTAATAAAACCACTCATTCTGTTACTCCCTGATCAGAATGCCATTAACTTTCATGGATCTTCACATCTTCTCTGGATATTCGGAAAGCTTCTTGAACCATCACACGTCGAAGGAGAGCACAGGCTGCCACAGGGCTCTGTGCTTTGTGGATAACTTTTCAAATCTTCCAGCAATTGCTATGGAAACTGTGCACTGCGTAAAAGAGATCGGGGAAAATGCAGTTTTTTTTCCTGGAAATCTGCATGCATGACCTCAGACCCATGTTCTCACTCCGTTCGAGAAGTGAAGGTGAAATACCTATAAAACACTTGTGAAGATGCCCCTATTTCATCCACAGCTCCCTCCACTCCACACACATGTTGGAGAAGCAGCCAGAAATCACCCTAGGCATAAGAACAACAGCAAGCATGCAGTCGGCAGATGGGCTCTAGTATTTCTGTATTTTGAGATCTTTTGGCAGCATTAGACTGTTATTGGTACCACATGGATGATTACCCAAAGGAACACAAGCCGTATGTGTTAAAAAAGTCAGAGTTAACAATGAGTTCATCCCTAGTTTGCTCATTCTAATCTTGAGCAGATTAATAAGTAATCTGCTGCCTCAGCAGGAACAGGGAGGTGATATTGGCTGATTTAATCCACGTGCTTTTCTTCTACAGCTTATAAATATCCTCCAGTTTGCAGGTCCCAGTTCAAACTCATCTGACAATTTGCATCCCTTCCTCAGCCTGCCATGGAGTTCTTGGGATGGCCAACAATCCTCTTGCTGGCCTGCATCTCATGCCTTCTCATTGCTGCATGGAGAAG
>NW_024967501.1:0-47015 GCF_019238085.1 Lagopus leucura
GGAAGGAAGGAAGGAAGGAAGGAAGGAAGGAAGGAAGGAAGGAAGGAAGGAAGGAAGGAAGGAAGGAAGAGGTCTTGCAAAAGACCTCTAAGATTTGTAGTGTAACTATCAATCCATCACCACCATGCCCTCTAAATCATTTCTCTAACTGCAACATCTACATTTTCTGTCATTTCTTCTATGTTTACAAAAGCTATGTGCATTCTTTCATAGATATTCGGAAAACATACAATGATATGTCTATATCATCATTGCTATGTCAAGAAATGTTGCTGATGGGCCTAAGCCTTGGAACCATGCAGAGCAAGTAAACGCCTTTCCCTGTGTCTGTTCTTTATCCTTTACATACGCTTTTTAAAAAAAAAAAAGACAAAACTTTTTTTTATGGTCATGTAACCTAATTCTCAGCTGCACGTTCACTTCCCAGAGGGTTTTATCATTTGATCCAGAAAGACTTTGTTCTGCTATCCTGTGAGACATATTACAAAGTTAATTATTCTCACCAATTCAAAAGGAGGTGGAGAAGTGGAGGGAGGAGGCAGAGAAAGAGAGAACAGGCCTAGGGAGTAAAGAAGGAGGGCAGGTAGAAAGAGGGCAGGTAGATTTGACATTACGCCATTTGCTAGCAGTATGTTACCGTAAAATATGTACCTGCAGAATAGTTTTCTGGATAACATAATGTGGGGTTTTTAAAATTATTTTGTTTTATTTTTCAGAATGTTTGAATATAATTTTCATGTGTATTTATGTATACATCTGTATGCAATGATTTCTATGTTTGTTGACTCAGCAAATCCTAAAAAAGGAAAACATAACAGTTAATAGTTCTAACTTAACAACCTAACAATTTTATTTTATCTATGGGAAAAAATAAAGAAAGAGAATGAAAAAGATTTTGAACTCAGTCAAATGCAACAATAATAAAAGCTCAAAGCTTTAAATATAATATATTAATTAAAAAGAAATAGTAATATCCTAGAAAAATTTAAGACCTACTTTGAACACTTTCATCAAAAAGACATTTTTAAGCTTTTAAAATTTAGACTGCATTGCAGGGAAAAGAAAACTAAAATGAAATAAACCAAAATAAACCAGGAAATAAATTTCTTTCCTTAATCATTTTCTGGTTTCCATGGTTGTTTTTTTTTTTTTGTTTTTTTTTTTTTTTCTTTTTGTTTTTTTTTTTATTCTAACTCTGTTTTCATTGAAAGCAAAAATTTTTATAGATCTAATTTTGCCTGTTGCCACTGCTATATATTTAATTCAACTGGTGGTGTAACAAGTAGCTCTAGGAGAAATGTCTTTTACATGTTTGCAAAACTTCATCTTGCACAGTTCTGGATATCCAGGTTTAATTCAGTGTAGCTCCAAGTATCTTCACCTCCTGTGAACAGTCATGGTACTTAAGGACAGTATCTGATAAAATGCTCTCATTACCAACTAGTAAAAGAATAAAACATATGGTTAAACACTAGAGCCTATTTTATGCTTAATCTCTTGATTGATTTAGTTATGTTTTACACAAATTTAAATGAGTGTTATTTTACAACAGTCATTTATTCAATGCTATACAGAAACATGGAAACCTGCATTTACTTTTCTTATGACTTCTCATTAATGTTCAAAACATCACCTTTTCCTCTCTATACACTTGTAGGAATTTCCAAGGCAATGATTTTGCTGTAACTGCTTCACAACAAATTCTAGGACTATGCAAGCCTTCCAGGATCATTTTAACCAGTTAATCATCTACTTTGCTTTGTTCACAGCTGCTCCTAGATGTGGCTCTTTTTCATCATATTTCTAGACATCAAGATACTTTACATGTCAATTTCATTAAAAACAAACAAAACACCTACCCCAAAACTTCTCTCACTCTAAAATATTGTAGGCTAAAATATTTTGAAGTCAAATCTTGGCATGTCGCTTCTTTACTGAGATTGTCTTCACTGAGAAATCTCTTTACTGAGATTGTATTGAAGAACAGCACGAAGGAAAGGCAAAGCAAAGCCAGGAGTTTGGAGAAAGAGGTTTTGCTGCTGCCACACAGTCACTAAGTCTGTTAAGATACGTAGGTTGGGATGAAAATTGAAATTTTATTGGAGCTAATGTCTTTTACAGAGTTATAAGTGTTTCGACAAGAAGCGTAAACAGGATGATTTCTTAGGAAAACTGCTCTAGTATTTCTTAAGAGTGCAAAAAAAGGAGAAAAAAAAAAAGAATCCAATGGCAACAGAGACAAAGCAAAATAAATTGAATTTAAAAGGTGATACTTGCAATCTGAAAATGGATTTTCTGACATATCTAATTCACAGATGTATTAAATATATTTCTTGTTTTCCCAGTGTAAAAGTAAATATTTTAAAACCTGATTTTGTGATATTATCTCAATATGGAATGCCTGAACTCTCAGGAGTTCTAATACTTCCTTTATTAAAACTATCAACTCAGTTCAGAACAGGTAATATAAAACAAGTAGTATCTATACTTAACATTTTCATGTCTTCTACATTTACAAGGATATTTTATAGCCTGAGATTTGAAAAGCGAGAAGTGGTACGGAAGCTTTTGGACTTTGAATTTTTGCTTAAGATTAGCCTGTTAACATGTGAAAGAAACATTTAAAAAACAAAAATTACTGTAGTTCCTGTTGCCATTAAAGGGGACTGTATGTTGAACTACAGTGTACAGCATGTCCAAAGAAAGGCAACAAAGCTGATGAGGGGTCTAGAACACAGGTCTTATGAGGAGTGTTTGAGGGAACTTGGATTGTTTAGGCTGGAGTAGAGGAAACTCAGGGAATCATAGAATCACCAAGGTTGGAAAAGACTTTTAAGATCATGTGTTGAAGACAACTTCCTGATGCAGGTGGTTGAGGAATCGACGAGGAGAGGGGTACTGCTGGACCTTATTCTCACTAATAGAGAAGGGCTTGTCAGGGAAGTAAAGGTTGGGGGCAGCTTGGGTTGTAGTGACCACGAGATGGTGGAGTTCAAGATCCTGAGTGGAAGAAGTAAAGCAAAAAGTAGGATTGCTATCCTGGATTTTAGGAGAGCCAACTTCGATCTCTTTCGGGGCCTACTTGGAGCTGTCTCATGGGCTAGGGTGTTGGAAGGCAAGGGGGCCTGTGAGAGCTGGTCAGCATTTAAGCAGCTCCTCTTCCAAGCTCAGGATCGGTGCGTCCCTGTGAGGAAGAAATCAGGAAAGGGTAGCAGGAGACCTGTGTGGATGAGCAAGGAGCTCGTGCACAAACTCAAAGGAAAGAAGAAGGCCCATGAAATGTGGAAAAAGGATCTGACTACTTGGGAAGAATACAGGAATGTTGTCAGGGTCTGCAGGGATGCGACAAGGAAGGCTAAAGCCCACCTGGAATTAAATCTGGCAAAGGGGATAAAGGATAATAAAAAAGGTTTTTTCAAGTACATTAACAGTAAAAGGAAGACTAAGGAGAATGTGGCTCCCCTGCTAAGTGACGGGGGTGTTCTGGTAACGGGGGATGCTGAGAAGGCGGAGATACTGAATGCCTTCTTTGCTTCTGTCTTCAGTGAAAAAGCTCCCCCTCGGGAATCTGAGACCCTGGAGATTAGTGAGAGGATCTGGGGAATGGAAGACCCCCCTTCTGTCAGGGAAGAGGTGGTCCGGGAGCGCCTAGGCAACATCAATGTTCAGAAATCCATGGGACCCGATGGGATTCATCCACGGGTGCTGAAGGAGCTGGCAGAGGTGATTGCTGAACCGCTTTCTGTCATCTTTGAGAAGTCTTGGAAGACGGGGAAGGTGCCTGAAGACTGGAAGATAGCCAACGTCACCCCGGTCTTCAAAAAAGGCAAGAAGGAAGACCCAGGCAATTATAGGCCAGTCAGCCTCACCTCTGTCCCTGGAAAGGTGATGGAACAGCTTGTACTGGATGTCATCTCCAGACAACTGGAAGAAGAGGAGGTTATCAGAAGTAGTCAGCACGGGTTCACAAGGGGGAGGTCGTGCTTGACCAACCTGGTAGCCTTCTATGATGTTGTCTCTGGCTGGGTGGATAGGGGGAGAGCAGTGGATGTAGTCTACCTTGATTTCAGCAAGGCATTTGATACTGTCCCCCATGACGTCCTTATAACAAAGCTGAGGAAGTGTGGGATAGATGAGTGGACAGTGAGGTGGGTTGAGAACTGGCTGACTGGCAGAGCACAGAGGGTCGTTGTTGGTGGTGCAGAATCCGGTTGGAGGCCTGTAACTAGCGGTGTTCCTCAGGGGTCTGTGCTGGGTCTGGTCTTGTTCAACATCTTCATCAATGACCTTGATGAGGGGATAATGGCCACCCTCAGCAAGTTTGCCGATGATACGAAGTTGGGAGGATTGGCTGACACGCCTGAAGGCTGTGTTGCCATTCAGCAAGACCTGGATAGGCTGGAGAGCTGGGCAGAAAAAAACCGGATGAGGTTTAACAAAAGCAAGTGTAGAGTCTTGCATCTGGGGAGGAATAATTCCATGCACCAGTACAGGTTGGGGGATGACCTGCTGGAGGGGAGCTCTGCGGAAAGGGACCTGGGTGTCCTGGTGGATGACAGGTTGGCCATGAGCCAGCAGTGTGCCCTTGTGGCCAAAAAGGCCAATGGCTTACTGGGGTGCATTAAAAAGAGCGTGGCCAGCAGGTCAAAGGAGGTGATCCTCCCCCTCTACTCTGCCCTGGTAAGACCTCATCTGGAGTACTGCGTCCAGTTCTGGGCTCCCCAGTACAAAAAAGACAGGGATCTCTTGGAAAGAGTCCAGCGGAGGGCCACGAAGATGGTGAAGGGCCTGGAGCATCTCCCCTATGAAGAAAGGCTGAGTGAACTGGGTCTGTTCAGCCTTGAGAAAAGGAGACTGAGAGGGAACCTGATCCAGGTCTATAAATATCTAAGGTGTAGGGGACAGAATGGCGAGGTCGGACTCTTTTCAGTGGTGAGTGGAGACAGGACAAGGGGAAACGGCTGGAAACTGCAGCATAGGAAGTTCCGCACAAACATGCGCAAGAACTTCTTTACAGTGAGGGTGACGGAGCACTGGAACAGGCTGCCCAGGGAGGTGGTGGAGTCTCCTTCTCTGGAGATGTTCAAGATCTGCCTGGATGCCTACCTGTGCGACCTACTGTAGGGAACCTGCTTTGGCAGGGGGGTTGGACTCGATGATCTCTGGAGGTCCCTTCCAACCCCTACAATTCTGTGATTCTGTGATCATCCAGTCCTACAGTCCACATATCACCAATATATCCCACTAAACTATTTCCCTCAGTGCATCTAAACATTTCTTGAACACCTCTACAGACAATGAGTGCACCACCTGTGGACAGCCCATTCCAGCATCTGACCACTCTCAGAGAAGACATATTTCTTAACATCCAACCTGAATCTCCCCTCATGCAACCTGAGGCCATTCCCTCTAGTCCTTGCTTGTTACATGGGAGAAGAAGCTGATTCCCACCTCACTACAACCTCACTTCAGGTAGCTGTAGATAGCAGTAAGACCACCCCTGAGCTTCTTCATGTCCAGACTAAACAATCCCAGTTCCCTCAACCACTTCTCATAAGTCTTGTGCTTCATATCCCTCACAAGCTTCATTGTCCTTCTCTTGAACATGCTCCAGGGCCTCAATGTCTTCTTTGTAGTGAAGTGCCCAAAACTGAACACAGTACTCCAGTACAGTACATCCTCACCAGCGCTGAGTACAGAGGAATGATTACTTTATGCTCCTGCTGCAAGACTATTTCTGACCCAAGCCAGATTCTATAAGACATTATCACTATCTACTACTGTGCAAAAGGAGAGAAGTGGGGGTTGCCCCAGATAACTACTGATAGGATGAGAGGTAGTGGCCTCAAGTTGCACCAGGGCAGGTTTAGTTTTGATATCAGGAAAAATTTATTCTCAGAAAGAGTGGTCAAGCATAGGAAAAGATTGTTCAGGGAAGTGGTTGAGTCAATGTCCCTGGAGGCTTTCAAAAGTAGGGCACTGAGGGACGTTGTTTAGTGGGCATGGTGGTGATGGATTGGTGGTTGGACTTGATAATCTTAAAGGTGTTTTTCAACTGTAATGATTCTATGATTTTTATATATCTAGCTTGCATGACCCCATAGCCTGTTCTAGTTTCTGCAGGATGGCAACCTGCCCCATTATTCATTTTGCCCAGAAATCACAAAACTGCCAGCTCAGGAGAAAGACTAGAAGGGGATTCCTTGGCAACAAGCCCATAGACTCAGCAGTCATTGTGAGAAATTAGAGGCGTGAGTCATTGTTGTGGTCTACCACCAGCAGCACTCTGCAGCACACAGCCACTCACTCACTCCCGGATGGGATGAGGGAGAGAATCAGAAAGATAAAAATGTGAGAACTCATGCTTTGAGATAATAACAGTTTACTAGTTAAAACAAAAATTGTGCACTAAAGGAAAGTAAAACAGGAATTCATTCATTTTCCATGGTCAGGTAGATGTTCAGAAACTTCTAGGAAACCAAGGCTCAGCACATAACGTAATGGTTTCTTGGAAAGACAAATGCCATCACTCTGAACATACCCATCTTCCTCCTTCCTTACCCCAGTTTTATTGCTGAGCATCACATGGCATGGAATATCTATCTGGTTATGTGGAACTATCTGTCCTCATTCTGTCTCCTCTCAGCTCCTTATGCACCACAAGCTCCTCACTGGCATAGCAGTGTGAGATGTAGAAAAGACATGAACTCTTCATAGGCAATGCTAAGGAACAACTAAACATTAGTGTGCTAACATCATTGTTTTTATATACATTTAAAACGCAGCATCATACAGGTGTCTGTGAATAATATTAACTCCAGTCCAGCTAAAACCATAACAGTCATCTACCAGAATTTAGGAGTTAAATTTGTCTCTCATACTGAGCATTTCAGCAGCTGCTACTTAAAATACAAGTAAAGAGGTTATATGAATAACTAAAAGATGCAAGATAATGCCAGAGTCTGTTGCCTCTTCTTGAAAGTGGAAAGCCACACTAGGGAAAGAAAAGCAGTTACTAGCTTTTTTTAAAATGTACCTGAATAACACTAAAAGGTAAAGGAAGAAAATGAGACCACACATATTTTGTGGCTTCAGAATCCTTGTGAAGGGCTAAACAACATTATGTCATCACCATGGAATCTGAAAACCTAGACTGAAAGAATTATCATTGTTTTCTATGGAAAATAAAATTAAAAACAAAAATGGTAAGTTTCATCAGCTTGACATACCTTATGTGCAGTGTTACCTCATTAGTTAATTAAGTTGGTATTCACAAAATAGTACAGAAACTGAAGACTGTTACCTCTCTAACTACCCCTTTTTCACTAAAAGCATGTACACATGAGGTAAGCAGAAGTTCATGAAAAAAAAGAAACAGAAAATCCACTTTACAAAATATCATTCCTTTTTCCTATTGATTTCTCTTCTGAATAGTGTTCAGGAGCCAGTGGTGAATTTTTCACTCACCTATTTTTCACTGCTTGCCAGAGGGAGTTTAGCTTGTACAATGGAGTCAAATATATCTGCTTTGATGGTACAGTTTGTGTGATCCAAGCAGTTAGATTAATCTCTCTTAGGGTAAAAGATTATAATGTATCTTGATTGATACCTAGGAAATAAACATACTCAGAAAAAATGCAGGACTCTTGTTGTTAATTTCAGCTAAGGCTTTAGGTAGACAAATAAAATAATTAAACTGTAGTGAAGGGTCATAAAATCAACTGATGATGCTGTGAGTTTTAGTCCTACTATTTACAGGGGGCATGAAGAATATGATTAACACTGTTGGTAGTCTGGAAATATTAAATGAAAGATAAGAAATTAATGTTCTTAAAATAAAAATATTATCATTGAATGTAACCATAAATAGAAGTGTAAGAGACTGTGAAAGTAAAGGATAAGTAACTGCACACTGCACGACAACATCAGTGAAGTCCAATAGCACTGCAGTCCGTAAGATTCATTTTAATTGCTTCTATGCTCTCCAAACTTTAATGACTCAAGCTTATTGAAATTTACCCATTCGAAATTTGCCTTAGGTTAACTCATAAGCACTTAAAAAAAAAAAAATAGTCAAAGGAAATTGCAATGTTTTGATAATATTACTGTAATTATACTTTTTGTATATAAAACTAAATGTTGTGAATAGGCACAGTACTTACTATGCAAAAAGTACCCAAGTTTTTCTCTTGTGCACTGCATGATCAATGTTGTTCAGTAAGACGCTTGGGATTTTGTTTCACTTTGTATTATTTGTATTAAGTAAAATTCACTTGACTTGAAAAAGGTACTTGCATTATTGACTTCAAAGGAACATTAACAGTGATTCACCAGCATATCATGTATTCAAATGGTCAGAGACATGGAGCAATCTGCTTTGCTCACAGATGTGTACTTACCACATTATTATTACACAGCTTAAAATTCATTTACTTTTTAACTGAACACACACATATATATAATAGAATTGCTTCTATCTCTTTAAGAAAAAAAAAGTAAAAAATGAAGCATTTTTTTCTTTAGGGTCATGCAATAGTTAGGACATGATAAATCAGAATAATTTAAACAACAAGAAATTTGATAACTCCAAACTATATGAAAACATTTATAGGACAAATGAGTTGAAATCAATTGACACTGATAAACTATAAAAGATAAAATAAACAAAAACAAATATGATCAGTACTTCATAATACTTCTTATTGTAGATCTAATGAAGAGTAAAGTGGAGGAGAGATTTATAGTTAATTTTAATTGGATTTAATTAACTAAATTTAAAAAGGTTCTATGCAATCAGTATGCAATATTCTCATAGTACTTGTAGATTAGAAGATAAATTGTTGTGAACATTACATCAAAAGCTAGAACATTTTTGCAGAGCTATTTTAACTTCTTTAGATATACATTAAAAACTTAAAACCAAATTTTTCGCTATAATTTCAACAAAGCTATGCCAGTGCTTATTTATTCATACATATATGTGTATATGTACGTACATATTGCATGTAATATTGTATATGAATATTCACATTTACATAAGTCTGAAATAATTTGTGCTGAATTGATATCGGATTAGGAAAACAGAGGCATAGATCTGTATTAAGATACAAAGGAAAAAAAAAAAGAATCCTGTTGAGTTCTGTTTTTCCCCATATGCTTGCATTTAACTAGAAAGAAAAGGTGGAGTAAATTATGAAATCTGGTGTTCAGTTTCACCAGCTGAGATTTGGGTGCCAACTACTTAAGATTTCTAATGTGACACAGGCTTTTAAAACTAGTGAATAGTAAGAATGAAGGAAAGAAGGGAGAGAGGAAGGGAAGGCAGGAGGGAAAGTAGACAGGAAGGTGAGAGGGCAGGCAGGGAAAGAGAGAAGAAGGGAAGAGGGAAGAAGAGAAGAAGGGAGGAAAGGAGGAAGGAAGATAAAGAGAGAAAAAGTAAGAAATAAGAAAGTGATTAAGGAAGAAAGGAAGAGAAACAAGTAAGTCGTGATTTAACCTTTCAGGCAGTTAATCACCAAAAAGCCATTCAATCATATCCCCAGAAGGATGAGAGGGAGAATAGAAAAAAAGGTAAAGGTGTAAAAAATTGTGGGTTGAGATAAGAACAGTTTAATAAGAAAGGGAAGGGAAGAAGAAGATGACCTACTGTTTCCTTGAGGGAACAATATTTTGTGCAATAATAACTAAATCTATCTTTAAAAGGTTTTCTGGCCAAAATCGCTTTAGTTTCATATCATAATTTTTTCTTCTTTATAGTTTTGATCCCAAGCATGCTGACTAAATTGTTTCATTTCAATTTGTGAATAATCATGGTTTTAGATTAATTAAAAAAGAACATGAAGAAGTTTTTTGTTTGTGTTATATAGTTCTTCTGTTACCTACCAATAATTCTTCATAGATGTCTGCATAGAGTTTGACAGAACTAACACTCCATAAAGAATTCTTTTTTGTCACGTACAACTTTTTGCTTTATTTCTAATTCCTGCTTATTATGAAAATTCTACCTTATGTAATCAATGGAGCAAAGATGTTTTGTTGTATATTTTTTTCATTTGTTTTCTTGTTTTATTTTGTTTTTATGTTTATGGTGTTGTTGTTCTTCCCCATCTGTTTCAGAATAATTTTCTATTAAAAAAAAAAAAGAAAATTTAAAAATTTAACAGATGTGTTGAGTTATTTGGCTGATATTAAACTAATTCTCTGTGTTTACCATCCTGAGCCTGAATATCACTTGAACTTAGCTTTTGGATGCCTATTTATGTGCTACTTAATTTAGTGATTTGTGAATGCAGAATTGTCTTCTTTGCTTTAAATAGGAACTTGAAGTATTTTTTTCCTCCTTCAATACTCATAGTAAACCAAAACTTACCACATTTTAGCAATTCTTCACATACTCAGAAGGTTTACAATGACTTTTTTTTTTTAATATTCCAGTGTAGTAAACATTAAGGTCATCAGCTTTTATTGAAAGTTTATGAAGAGTAAAGCCTTTCTTAATTACCTGATTTTTCATTTAAGATATCTAAAGTCACTTAAAAGCATTTCACCATTTGTTTATCTGATTCACAGCTTCCTAATGTGTTAAGTCTCTTGAGCATGATTAATCTTTCTTTTTCAACAGGGATTCAACATGGGAATATTCAACAGGGAATACTCCCTCCAGTGAAAGTCCTTTGGTTTTTCATCTGATTACATATTACATATTGTAATAATGCTCTAGAATATGTCTACCAAGTGGATGGCAAATTTAGAATTGAAAAATGTTTGCTTTATTTTCTTCTTCTTTCTGGTCTTACCCAGGGTCTATAGTTTTCATTTATTCACTCTGGCTATTATATTATTTTTCTCATTTCCCCATTTAGCATTTACTATCCGTCTTTGCTACCTACTGTAGTTCCCCTTTCTTCTAGTCTTTACCTTCTTTCTTTGCCGTCAAAAACTTGTTTTTTCCTTAAAATATTTAAACAGATATAATTTTATCACACAAAGAGCTTGCTGCTATGATTTATACTGGTACTTGAGCATTAAGAATCTCTTTCAGTTTGTATAGAGCTAATGATAGATATTAAAAATGGATTCCTTCTGATTTAAAGGAATGGAAGAGACGATACATTTGTAGAAAATATCAGATGTTGAAGGAACAAAACTAGTAAAAATGCTTAAACATGACTCCTTCATTTAAACTTCAGAAGCTAACAGGTAATGAATGATTAAATTGCATCAAGAAAGTAATTTATTACAACTACGTCACCAGTTTGCCTCAAATGAAAGATATGAAACAATGTACTGGATAAAATTCATAATGACCATTTAAATTTAAGGCAATGAAAAATGAAAAATTAAACTAATGATTATTTTTAAAAGTAGCCAGCAAAAAATACAGAAAACTATGCTAATCTGTATTGATTTATGTTATTTAAATTTTATATTCTCCACATTTCTCGGTTAATTCATTAATATACTTCTCAGTAAAGTTAATGAACCCTCAGTTAATGAAAAGTATTTGGACAGATAAACTGGCAAGCGGAGCCAGCTAGAACAGGTTCCTTTTTCTATACAATATCATAAATACAGCCATTTTGTTTCCTTATTTTCAATCCACTCATTTAACAATTTGCCTTTCTAATTGACTTCTCAATAAATGCTTTATTTGCAATTTAGAAGAAAAAGTGCTTTTAATTACAACAGTGGA
Organism: Lagopus leucura; assembly: GCF_019238085.1. NCBI lineage: Eukaryota > Metazoa > Chordata > Aves > Galliformes > Phasianidae > Lagopus > Lagopus leucura. Next base: position 11,693 of record NW_024967501.1, read on the forward strand.
AAAGCTTTACATTTACACCTATATATATCCACACACATGCTATTGTTATAAATACCACTAAGTAAATACATGTTACAGATAGAGGATTCTGTGACACCAGCAAGTTTCTTGTGTTAAAAGCTGACAAGCCAAACACAAAGAACTGACAGCCCGACTTCCAAACAAGTTACATATGTCTGAATTGAAGGTCTCCTTGTCAATCAGTGCACCATCACAGACATGATCTGACAGCAATGCCTGGGCAGAACCTAAGATTGTAATAATAAATTTCTGCACATTTGTATATTTTATGCCTCTTGAGTATTAGCTTTAGTTCAGTAGAAGTACTGAAAAAGACATTTTTAAAGTATTGTCTTTTATATAGAAAACATGAGTTAAAATAGCTGAATTTTGGCTCAGATATCATACAGTATACTCTGTGCAGAGCAACGCACTTGACTAAGCTTGCTCAGCTACACGGCTTGTATGTATGGGATACTCGTATCTGGTGTCCTGTGAAAGGAGACTAGAAATCTTTGCTTATGTTGAAGATATCCTGGAAGAAGAATAAAGTGGTTTTTGAATAACACAGGATAAGTCTAATACCTAGAAAAATATATTTGATGCTTGATTTTGCATATCACCAGATATATTTTATATCAAGAGGATTTGCACTTTTCTAATAAACATTTTCTATAAGTTCCTGATGCTTATTCTATCACTTAGTAAACTCAAAATTACTATTTAAAAAAAGCCTTAGGCTCAAAAATGAATTAAAACTTAGCACTGCAATGTCTAGATTGAACATCCAGTATACCAGTATATCATAAGCTATTGCAATGCCTTTACAAGTTTTGGCTCTTTGCAGAATGAAAGAAAACACACATGGATAAAGAACTTGCAAAAGGTACTGAATGGAGAGTGTAAGACCTTGCATAGACAGGAAAGATCAAAGATAGGAGTTATGCTTTATAGGAACTGATGAAGTAAATCTGACACAAAGAAATCCCATCTCAGCTGGGATTTTATGGTATCGTCTTTGAATTAGTCCTGAAAATCTCATCAGCCTTTTCTCACATAAATAAAGATAGTGCCTTCTGCAGTTCTCCTATTTCCTCTCACACATCTTATGTGGTAGATGTCAATGTATGTTCTTGAAGATCTGAGATGATATTGAAGAAAAATGTCAAAAGGAGTATTTGCAAACTTACGTAGTTTGTAAAGACAAGAATAAATAAATTAAAAAAAATTAATAATCCAAGTTTTAAAATTCAATGTATTGTAATAGATGACTCAAAATATATTTAAAAAAAAAGTTAAAAAAAAAAGAAATAATATTTGTCCAGTCAAAGCTGATAACAGCTTTCTGTTCCTACTAAGAACACAAGGTAACGATAACACTTGCTTGGCACACAGGAAAATTGAAAGTTACCCATCTGCTAGTAGAATCGTGATGATGTATTGGCATTTTGATCAAAAACTTTACCCTTCAGACACTGCAGGCATTGGCCTTACAGTGAGAATTGTCTATCTAGACTGTAATTACTGGAGCTTTTAAGGAAATCAACCCTTTATTTATTTAATTTTATTTTTATTTATGTCCTTGTTATATGACTAAATAACCCCCATAAACTGAACTAAATTTTCCCCACAGGGTGGTCACATGAGACACACAGTTTGGTAAATGTTACGCTTTATCACTTTTAACTCAGAACATTGAAGAAAAAAAAATTAAAAATAAAAAAGATTTTTTAAAGATAGCAAAATAGAAACGATAATGTAAGTGAATCTAGTTACCATGGAAACATGCAGAACATCGGTTTTGAAAACAAGGTTCCTTTTCTTTCAGTTATTAGCCAAGCCACAAAGCATAAAATCTATGACATCCTACTCAGTTCCTCTGGAATCTTCATAAAGGACATTTAAAACACTCAGGCAGAGTACTGCCAGTTTCCTTGATGCTAACTTACTAGTCACAAACTTGACCTATTTGTAGATGAAGCAAAAAATGCACAGGTCATACATATGAATTCCTAGCATCAGAAAGCTTTGTCTACTTTGGAAATAAAAGGAAATATAATAACTGTTGATTTCTGGATGATTTTCTAAGAAACCTCTTGTCTGTCATCTTCCAAGTCCCTGACATTTTGTATGACAACACTGACAGCTGCTAAAATCCCTTCTAGCTGCGAGAATCTAACCTTGTACAGTGTACTTAGATATGCTCTGCGTGTCCTAGGTACTTAAAGTGGTTTGAATAAAAATGGCTTGTGACTTTAACACATAAGGGAGGAAATAGAATCATTAGAAATCATAGAATCATAGAATTATTTCTTGACCTTGAACACCTCCAGGAACGGGGCATCCACAACCTCTCTGGGCAGCCTGTTCCAGCAACTCACCACTTTCATAGTAAAGAACTTCCCCCTGACATCCAACCTAAATCTTCCCTCCCTCAAAACCATTTCCCCTTGTCCTGCAGTTATCAACCCTTTCAAAGAGTTGATTCCCCTCCTGTTTGTAGGTTCCTTTAGGTACTGAAAGGCTGCAGTGAGGTCAGCCCACAGCCTTCTTTTCTCCAGGCTTAACAAGCCCAACTCCCTCAGCCTGTCTTCATAGGGAAGATGCTCCAGTTCCCAGGTCATCTTTGTAGCTCTCCTCTGGACCCTCTCCAGCAGCTCTCTGTCTTTCTTGTACTGGGGGCTCCAGACCTGGATGCAGTACTGCAGATGGGGCCTCACAAGAGCAGAGAGGAACAATCACCTCCTTGCCACTGCTGCCACCCCTCTTCTGGTGGAGCCCAGGATATCATTTGCTTTCTGAGCTGCAAGAGCACACTGCTGGCTCATGTTAAGCTTTTCATCCATCAGGCCACCCAGGTCTTTCTTTCCAGGGCTGAAAGGGAACGGGAAAGAGAGGGAGAAGGAGAGGGAAAGGGAGAGGGAAAGAGAATGACAGCGGGAAAGAGAATGTGAGTAAGGGAGAGAATAACTTCAGTCCTTGCTGAACTTTATCTTCAACTAGGAACAGAGCAGCCTGGCAGTCATGGATATGTTTGGTCCCCATTCCCTTCAGTTAGAAGCCAGGGAAACAGACTGCAGCAAAGGCCTAGTATTTTTCAAGGAACAAATGGAACGAGCATAATCACACCTTTGGATCCTGCTGCTTAGCTTTGTATCATGTAGCTCACTCCTGGAGTTCCCTCCATAATTCAAGGTTTACCTGCTTCCTGCTATAACACCAGTCCCAGCACTGATCCGTGAGGAACTCCACTCATCACCAGTCTCCACTTGGACACTGAACTGTTGACTGCAACTCTCTGAGTGTGATCATCTGCCCTTATTTCTTATCCAGTGAATGGTCCATTCATCAAATCAATTTTTCTCCAATTTGGAGACCAGGATGTCATGCAGGACAGTGTCAATCAGTTTGCACAAGTCCAGGTAGATGATGTCAGTTGCTTTTCCTTTATCCTCTGATGCTGTAAACCCATCATAAAAGGCAACCAAGTTTGTCAGGCATTACTTGCCCTTGATGAAACCTTGTAGGTTACCACCAATCAGTTCATCTTTATTTTCCGTGTGCCTTGCTGTATGGTCTTGCAAAGCACAGACCAAACTAATCTTAAGGCACTATGCAAGATATTTAAGATATAGAGTGTGCATGTTACCAAAGAGCTGCTCCAAAAGTAATGCCTGCTATTTTATTATGTCAACCCTCAGTGTCGGAGGAGGATGTTTGTCCCCTGGGGGACACCACTTGAAACGGCTCACCAGCTGGACTTCACTCCATGCACCATGACCCGCTGGGCACGGCCCTCTAGCCAGTTCCGTCCCCAAAGAAGTATATACCTGTCCAGGCCACAGGCAGCCAGTTTCCCAGAAGCCTGCAAGAGACCATGCCAAAGACTTTGCTGAAGTCTAGGTAGACTACATCAACAGCCCTTCCTTCATCTACCAGTCCGGTCACCCAGTCATAGAAGGAGATGATGTTGGTCAAGCATGACCTGCCTTTCACGAACCCGTGCTGGCTGGGCCTGATCCCCTGGACACCACACACATGGCGTGTGACCTCATCCAAGGTGATTTGCTCCATAACCTTCCCTGGTACTGAGGTCAGGCTAAGAGGCCTATAGTTCCCCAGATTCTCCTTATGGCCCTTCTTGAAGCTGGGAGTCACATCAGCAAGCCTCCACTCCTCTGGGACCTCTCCAGTTAATCAGGAGCGCTGATCGATGGCCGAGAGAAGCTCAGCAATCCCCCCCACCAGCTCCCTCAGCACCCAAGGCTGTAGCCCATCTGGTCCCATGGACCTGTGACAGTCCAGGAGGAGGAGAAGCTCTCTGACTGTCTCCACCGGAATCACTGGGGGCATATTCTGAACAGCATTACAGACTTCCAGATCAGGGCATAAAATGCCCAGAGGATAACTGGTCTGGCTATTAAAGGCAGATGTAAAGAAGGCATTGAGGACCTCAGCCCTCTCCTTGTCCTCCCTGACCACATTTCCTGCTGCATCAAGTATAGGATGAGAATTATCTTTGGTTCTTCTTTTATCGATATATTTATAAAAGGATTTTTTATTGTCTTTTACTGCAGTGGCCATCCTGAGTTCAAGTTGGGCTTTCACCTTCCTAACTTCTTCCCTGCATACCTTAGCTACTTCTCTGTAATCTCTCCAAGTACTCTGTCCCTTCTTTCAGAGGACGTAGACTCTCTTTTTCTCCCTAAGTCTCAACAGCAGTTCCCGGCTCATCCACATCTGTCCACTTCCCCTACGGCTCGCTTTACGGCACTCAGGGACAGCCTGTTCTTGTGCCTTTAAGATTTCAGTCTTGAGGAGTGTCCAGGCTTCCTGGGCCCCCTTACCCTTAAGAAGCAACTCCCAAGGGACCCGTGCTACAGGTGCCCTGAACAGATCAAAGTCCCCCCTCTGGAAGTTCAAGAAGGTAGTTTTGCTGGCCACTCTTTTGACATCCCCAAGAATGGAGAATTCTACAATTCTGTGGTCACTCTGTCCAAGACGGTCCCCAACCTTCGCTTCTCCCACCGGTCCTTCTCTGTTAGCGAAGACCAGGTCCAGCATGGCACCGCCCCAGGTAGGCTCTCCTACCAGTTGCGTAAGGAAACTAAGTAAGAAAGTACTTCAGATGCAGCCTCACTAGGGCAGAGTAGAGGGCGAGGATCACCTCCTTGACTTGCTGGCCACACTCTTTTTAATGCACTCCAGGATACCATCAGCCTTCTTGGATACAAGGGTCACTGCTGGCTCATGGGACAGGACAACCAGTTTCTTCTCCACAGAACTTACAGCAGATCAACGCCTCAACTGTGTGATGCATACAGTTATTCTTCTCTGGGTGTAGGACTCTACACTTGCCCTTATTGAACCTCAGAAATTTCCTCTTTGCTCAACTCCCCAGCTTGCACTTCTTTTCAGACAGTATGTGGTGTCTAAATAAATAAATAAATAAAAATAAAAGGTTTCTTTACAGTTCAAAGTGCAAAGTGAGCCTTCTCGCGACTCTTCAGTACTTCCCACAGTTTTTTGTTTTTGTTTTCGTTTTTTTGTGTCTGGTAGAGTAACTGTGTATTTCTAGCAGCACCAGATTAGCAGCTGCCAGTTTTCTGTTACTTTCATTAACACCATATATTGCAACACATCAATTTTGCAATTTCTTTAAATGTCACATAAATTCCTCAACTGTCAAGCTGTATTAGTCCTATTACCATCTACTCTTGGAGTAATTACAACATCCAGCATTCGAACGTCCTGATTTTAAAAAAATTTACAACATAAATGCTGATATTTCTGCTGTTGCCTGCCTTAACTTAGATTCAGCACACAGATATGCAAAAGGTTAAAAACCATTAAATAAAGATATCAGTTTATAATGTTTTGAGTCGTTACACAGTAATTACAAATGTGTCTCTGTAAACAGGAAACAGGAGACTTATTTCACTGAAAGGATTAGCAAATTCATACTTACAATTGCATAGAATACAATTGCATATCATAATTGATATGACTAGAAGTAAGCCATGTGCAATAAATCTGTCTTACAGCCATTTGTTTATATACTCACACTTTCAGATCATGTGCCCATAACACTGCATATTTTTAGAACTAGGAGGAATAGATGAGAATTTTCAGTTTCATGAAACTAGTATTCTCTATGGAGAATTTCAATAGCAGACAGTCTAGGACTCTGATTTTAGTACCTTGAAGCTTTAATCTTTTTTATAAAATAGAACACTGCTAGAGGGAAGCCAAAGGTACATGAGGAATAACAGCTGTTGGCAAACCAGTCTACTTTCTGAAAGCATGGAAAACTGACAGAAACATAAGGAACAAAGACTTTGAAGTTGGTATGTTCTTTAATTACTTAATTGATAATTTTAGATCATGCATTTCTATACTTGAGAGGTCAGTATGGTCAAGACATTACTCACACACAGAATGAATGTATTTCATTTTTTGGGTGGAAAAAGAGTTTTTTAGAGTGAATCAGTGAACCAGAGTGGAGACTGAGAAAATCTGTGTTTTTGTGCAATAATCATTTGTGACTCAAAAGACAAAAAAAAAAAAAAAGTAAGAGGGGGAGATGATGGTGAAAAAAATGGCTGAGTAACATATGTATTAAGAAGAAAAGAATTAGTATCCCATTGATTTCTGGTTCTAAATGCAACATGTTTTATTTTTAAAAGAAAGCGCAACAACAGATACTGAAGATTTCAGTCTGTAGACAGTAGTACAGCAATTTTTCCTTTTTCATGTGAATAGACCTTTCAAAATAAAATCTATCATACTTCCTAAAACATACTTACGAATAACTATTAATGTATGATTATATACAGCCTTATTTATTTTCAAAGTTATCTGTGTGTCTTTGTGGCCACCATTATTATTTGGTAACATTTGCTACTACATACTCCCATACTCCTAACAATCTGTGTTTTTAATGAACTCAGCCATTGAAGATATTATCTTTAGAGTAAGGTGAAATGAGATAAAAAGAAAAGAAGAGATGCATTAAAAAAAATAATCATGTTTTCATTTTATAAAGAACATACCTCCATTAAAAGAAATAATTATTTCTAATTCTTTGATAATTTAACTCCGTGCAGAAGGATTAATTTACAGTCTGTATTAGACCTTCTGAAATTAATTAAGTTGGAAGAACAACTTTTTCATTAATTTGTGAATTTAGTTACTAGGCTGTTCTCACATCCTTTATACCTGTTGTTTCTTCAGATTCAGAAAAAATACAAAGAAATAATCTTCTGCTGTATTTCAAATTGCGTGCTTACAGTTTGTGTAAATTCTAAATAAGGCATCGCTTTTGTGACAGACTTCACATTTTTTTTTATTTTGCAATAATTAAGAATAGCAATAATTAACCAGCAAGAATAATAAAGTAATAAATTGATTCTATCCAAAAAGAATACACAAATCTAACTATTTTAACAGATTATTATAACATTTGAACATAACTGAATATTGAATCAAATTTATTCTCTAGAAGTTTTTTATTGATGGAAGAATTATTTATTCTACGTTTATTTAGGATTGTACTTACCTTCTGAAAAGCTGCATCTGGCATTCAAGATTTATCTCTGCTCCAAGCAGTACATATAACAAATATGTTATCTATCTAAAATAAGATAGGAATAATAAAGAAACTTGAATTCATCCTTTACATGTAACTTCTACTTCATAAATCTTAACCCTAGACCCATTATTGTCATCCTTTTCAAGCATTGGAGAAGGATAAATAGAGAATGGAGTTAATCACTGCTTTCTGCAAAAAATTCTATTATACTCATAACACCTTTAATAACTATATTCTACCTTTATGTGAAGTTAGGCTTTGGTTGGAAATTAGGTCAAATACCTGACCTTAGAATTTCAGAATGTCACATGGGAATTATTTTATACAAAATATAACTTTTTTACAGTTCAGATTATAAGAAAAAACAAATATATATGTAAAATGAAGCAAAAAAAAAAAAAAAAAAAAAAAAAAAAGGAAGAAAACCTATTTTGTCTTTTTGTTTCCACATATTATCTGCCATATGACAATGAAAAATGCAACACACATTGTTATAGATCTTGATAATATTGGGCAGGTTTGTGGCTATTTTGGGCTATTCAAGGTCTTGTTCTTCTGTTGCACTTAATAGGATCTCAGCACTTACCAAAAGCAGCCACCATCAGCTTCAGCAGACTGTAGGAAAAACACAAGAGTGGAGCTCTATATTTTAGCAAAATGTTGTTATGTGTATGTCATATTAAAAAAAAAAAAATTACAGACAAGGTAAATTGGGAACTGGAGCAATCTATGAGTCAAGGGCATTACTTTTGAAACTGATAAAATATAATATTATTTTACTTGACATATATTTGACTAGTGGAATTCATTGCCACAAGATGATAGCAGCATCAAAAGAAGTACTGATACATATAGTAATACTATGTGGAACTTAAAATTCATACTTATGCAGTAGAGAACAGAATAACTTAAAATTAATGTACAGCCATAAGATCTAAGATATAAACTAACAACCTGACAGAAGTTGAAAATATTTTTTTATTGAAAATATTTTTTTTCTTTGGACAAATTATTCCTTTTGCATTTCTGAATTTGCTGCATCCTCCTCTGACTAATCCAGTTGAGCCATCATCAAATGCCGTATATTGAGTTAGCCAGACAGTGCAGTGTGGCATAACTGAAGCTTTTTGCATCCTTGATTTTCAAAGAGTTTACTTTAGTTTCTTCTCTATATTATTGTTCTTGAATTGTAAAATAGATTAAGATTTGGCAAGATTTTTGAAACTTTTGTTTATAGGAATGTTCATCACAATACCACATTGAAAATTATTTGTGAAGGTACAGTCAGAAAAGGTAAGTGTTTTCTCTGCACAGAGTAAAGGACACTCATAATGCCTTCCAACACTCATGCATCATAGAATCATAGAATTGCTCATGTTGGAAAAGACCTTAAAAATCATCAAGTCCAACCATAACATAACCACACTACCCTAAATAACAACTGTCCGCTAAATCACATCCCTGACCACCGCATTCAAATGGTTTTTAAACACATCCAGGCATGGTGACTCAGACACCTCCTTGGGGAGTCTATTCCAGTGCTTCACAGCCATTTCTGTAAAGAAGTTTTTTCCAGATATCCAACCTAAACTTACCCTGGTGCAAATTAAGGCCATTTCCCCTCATCCTGTCACCTGTCACCAGTGAGAAGAGCCCAACCCCGTTCTTGCTGTGAGCACCTTTCAGATTTTGGAAAAGAGCAATAGAGTCTCCCCTCAGCCTCCTTTTCCCCACACTGAACAGCCCTAGTTCCTTCAGTTGCTTCTTGTAAGATGTATTCTCCAAGCTCTTGTAGTTCATGTATTCTGAACTACCACTTTTTAAAAATGCTGTTTCTACCATTTCTACCACTTTTTTAAAATGCTGTCCAAATCCAAATTGCTCAGTACAAGGAAGGGTGTGTGTGTTATCCTGGTGGACAACATGATCATCATGAATTAGCAGTGCACCACTGAAGCAACAAAGGCCAATCAGATCCTGAATTGCATCTGCAGGGGGCACTGCTGGAAGATACAGAGATATAATCATCCCACTCAGTGCTTGTTAGGTCACAGCTGGAGTACTGTGTCCCCACATTTCAAAAGAGACATAGAGTGTTTGGAAACAATCCAAAGAAGGGCCACAAAGATCAAAAGCTGAAGAACATGCCATATGAGGGAAGACTGAAGCAGTTATGTATTTCTGCCCTTGAAGAGAAGTCTCAGAATCTTTTAGATCATAACACTATTCCAGTACTTGCAGGACAGCTGCAAAGAGGATGGAAGCTCTCTTTTCAAAAGGAACCTCATAGAGAGGACAAGGGCAAAGAGAACTGATTGCACTGGGAGAGGTTTCGTTTTGTTATAATCAATCACTGGAATGACCTCCTCAGGGATGCGCTAGAGATTTTCAACTGGCCATGGAACTAGATAATCTAGCATAGCCACCTTTTTCCAAAGCAGATTGGACCACATGATCTTTTGATGTCCTTTCTAAGCTCAGCTATTCTAAGATTTCATGAAAGAAGAAAAACAAAATAAGTGGTCCGTCTGGAGAACTGGAGAACAGAGTATTAACTTGAAGCTACCACGTCTAGTATTCAATCTGCAGGAACTGACAGCAATAAAAGCTGCTTCACAATGAACTTAACTTTTTAAGTTGTCAAGACAGTTCTTGAGAATACTATATTTTTCTGTTTACTGCACAGACAGGGCTTCAGGCATTACAAAATATATTAATACATTCCTGTATTTGCTCATACTGCACATAGTAGTGGTACAAGAACGACCAAAAACCTGGGAGCATATGTTTCATGTCACGCTTGAAAATACCAACAACTAGTACTCCCCTTAACTACCGATTTTCAAACTATATCATTTTGTGATTGAGGTAGCAACAAAATATTAAACTTTTTAATTAGACCATAGACATAAACACAATCTCTTGCGCTACAAAAGATCTGCATTTTGACTCTTAAATAAAACTGCAAGATATACTCAGTTTGGTGTGATCTACTTAATAAAGTAATATATTCTATTTAATGAGAAAAATATATTCTTTAAACATGTAAAAAGGAAGTGAAGTTTAATATTCTCTAATCAGGAGTTTTCATCTATCCTCTTACTCCTCCATTACCCACTAGCATCACAATTACTTGGTTATAGAAAGATCATTTTGTTTTCATTTTTCAGAAGCAGAGTAGTTTACATGCTTGGACACTGTTTCCACTGTTTTAATTTGACAGCCTATGTACTGAGTGAGGCCCTAATTAAATTTCACGATACCTGCTCAGTTGCTAGTTTACATCATAGAGGCAACACATCTTGGTCAAGTTTTAATCTGCATAAACAGAGAATAATATCTTATTCCTCAAGAGGGGTCCTTTCTTACACCTACTTATCAATCCATGTATATATATCTAAAGAAGCCATAGTAAAAAAAAAAGTCATGCAAATCTATGACTTAATGACAGCAGTAGCATTTTCTCTTGTCAACAAGTTTTCCATGTAATTAATAATAACTAACTAAATAAATAAATAAAAATCAAATTATTTTCTTCTGCAAGTTTGCATGTGTCCTTCATTTTGACCTGTGTTGGTGATAGTAGGCAGTTACTCAGTTTCACTTTTGGAAAGACACCTTGTGACACTCAATGCAATATTAAGAAGACTTTCCATTCCCCCACCAGCTTGTCCTTACAAATACATTCAACAAACCAGCTGGATGATAACTGAGATGTATGCTAGCTGCTGAAGTGAAGTTCCTCACAGAGAAACCAAGTATTTTAGGCTGAGAATTTTTCTGACACAATAACAAATTAACATGCTGAAAGGAAACAGGACCTAGAATGATTTTAAAGACTTTACAAAGACATAATAAAGTTAGTAGCCTTATATGGTAATAATAAGTATTCATTTTTTTTTCATAGTAAACAAATCCTGCAAGAAAAATATATACGAGCTTCTCGGTTTCATATAACAGCAGCAGTTAATTCAGTGATGTCCTTTCATGTGACAAAGAATATTACTTTGTGACTCAAATTGTAGTGCGTTTAATACATCAGATTCATGTCATCGGATACATCAGTACATCAGATTTAATACATCAGAGCATTGTCAGTTGTTTCTGTTTACTGTTTACTGTTGGAGAAGAGAATTATAAATCCTGACTGGTCCTTTTTGTTGAAGCACTTAACCAGTAACTAAGATGGGTAACGTAAACATGAGGTTAGTACAGAGTTTAATTATGAACCACATACAAAAAGAAGTTGGAATCCTTTTGGAAGTAAGATCTCCGAGGCTATTTAAAGAAACTTGACAGTAGTGTTACTCGTGCTTTTAAGCTCAATTTTTTCAAAGTCTATCTGAAGAAATTGTACATGAAGCAGAGTAGATTGAATCAATACCATGTGTCTAAGCTTATTTATTTGGTATCCTAAAGCAAAAGAAATACTTCAGTGTCCAAGTCACCACCAAGTTTCTATACCTGAGAGAAAACCTGTAGAAAATGTAACAAGTGAGTTTGTTGCTATAATGTATGTCACTTTTTACTTCATGAAAAAAAAAAAAATTGCAGCAATAAAATCTCAGAAGTCATTGTTTGGTCTTTTACCTGTGAAAGTATTATTAAAGAATATTCAAATTTGAAAGTGTTTTAGGTTTTTTTTTTTTAGATTAGTTTTTTTTTTTTTTTTTTTTTTTTTATGTTTGTGTTTACTAGTCATTTTGTTGGTAATAGCCGAGAGGAAGAAGTAGCTAGGCAGAAGGAGACTCCTTTGGGATTTACCACTGTTTCTAGAGCTATACAGAACAGAAACTTGTTCAAGAAAACCTGCTATGCTGCAGAATGCATTCATATGGATCATAAATATAAGATACAGGCAAATAGAACCTGGCATCAGAGAATACGAGAATATATAAAAGTTCACTAGCAAAGAACAATTTCTTTTTTCAGCAAATTTTTATTTTACCTGAGTTTTTATAAATAATTTTGGAAACTACTGGAATTTTGATAATCAGATAACTGATTGAAATATATGTTTGAAATATATGTTGTAATGTGTCAGATTTATCTCTTAGGCATTCCTAAAGCTACAATTTCATGAGGAAAAATTTAATTGAATGTGTCTAGAAATGGAGGATTTATCACAGTCATTGAGAATTGTGTTTATTCTACCAATACTGAACAAAAAACAAAAGCATGCTCTACCACTCAGAGATCAACAAACTTCTTCAAAAGACTGAGTAGCGTATATAGTTCCCTTGAGTTCAATTCAAAACCACTTTACTTTCAGTCTAGATGTAGGACTCCAATTTGTTTCTTTTTTACTTTGTTTTGCTTCCTTCATTTTCCTTTCCTTTATTTCTGAAGGGCTGTTACTAGAGAGACAGATCACATCAAATCAGAAGACAGGATGTGAGATGTATAGGAGAAACATTCTCTTATAAATGTGACTCCAAGAGAAAGAGAAAGATGCAGTGTACAAGTATCCACAGAGATATGATATTTTCACAAAGCCTGGTTGTTTTTTCAGCAACCTGTATCTTAACCAAGTTATAAGCAAGCAGTACTGAACAGTCTAATACTAGAGATACTCTAAACTCAGTAATGTCCAAAACTAGTAATAGCTCCAAAACTAGGAATAGCTTCCTACCCCTTGAGCTTATTACTCATCAAACAAAAAGAGAAGCATTCATAATGCTGCTTGTAAGATACACACATTAAAAGATTAATTAAATCCGGCCATGTCAGTTGTCAATCATGTCAGTTACATGATTCTATGCTTCTATGAAATCAGAAGAAAAATTCAATATTCTCCCATTCCAATATTATTCACACAGAAGAATGTGACAGCAATTCAATTCTAACTACCTGTGTAATACGATTAACCAATTTCTGACATCACAGTACATACCACTATACTCTGCTCTGGTGAGGCCACACTGGAGTACTGTGTCCAGTTCTGGGATCTCTAGTTTAAAAAAGACAGAGAACTTGTAGAAAGAACCCAGTGGAGGGCCATAAAGATGATATGAGCCTGGAACATTTGCCACATGAGAAAAGGCTGAGAGACCTAGAATTATTTAACCTGGACAAGACTGAGAGGTGGTCTCATAATTGTTTATAAATATCTAAAGCACAGGAAACAAATGGATGGGGTCAGACTCTTTTCAGTGGCATGCAGAAACAGGCAAAAAAATGGGAGCACAGGAATTCCATAAAAATCTATAAAACAACTTCATTGTGAGGGTGACAGAGCATTGAAACAAACTGCCCAGAGAGGTTGTGGAGTCCTCTTCTGTGGAAATGTTCAAAACCCATCTGGACACTTTCCAGTTCAAGCAACCATAGGGAAACTGGTTTAGCAGGGCACTGGACCTTGATATCCAGAAGATCCTTCCACTTGCTATAATTCCATATTATAAGTAAGCAAAAAAAATCTTATTCCACCCATCCTTTTCCATGTCCTATATCCCTTTTCAGTGAGGTATAGTTTGGCTGGAGAAAGAAAAGACGCAGGTATCCTGAACATCTCTTCTCATAGCTCTTTTTGAATTGGCACCTTCTATTGCCTCTTCTTCATGTATAACAGATGGGTATATAATTCCATATGAGAATAACTATTTCTGCTCCAGTCGAAACAGCAGAAATAGTTTTCTGAATAAGTTTTTTCCTATTTTTTCAGAAAATTTTCACATTTTGACAAAGCAGGCAGATACTTACTGTCTGCTAAATATTTATCTATACCTTTCTAAGATTCTAGAAATTCATCTTCATGTTCTGCCTTGTATCTACAGGGTGTTAAGCTGTTCATTTAGTCGGAGAGTAAAGCAACAGCTTGCATGCCATCCTCAGTCATAGCTCTGTGATGGACCTCTGTATTCTTCCATGATGCCTCTATATCTAGAAATAAAAGATCTGAAAGGAGAACGCAGTGTATGAGATACAAGTTATGACTGCGTGGGAGAATTTTTGCCTTTCAACAAGAATGGTAGAATTTTAATTGGAGAATTTTAATGCCTTTTCTACATTAATCATTAAAATGCACAGTACATTTAAAGCATCTAAACTTCTCACATTTATCTCACTAAATATGAATACCCCGAAAAATATTGACTGCCATAAAGCACATATGGATGTTATAAGACAGTGAAAAATTTTGGAAATGTCTTATCTATAAAACTTTTCACTTGAGAATGTTCAAACAAAACTGACATTTTTCACATATATACAAAAAAAAAAAAAAAAAAAAAAAAAAAAGCCTACTCAAATTCAGGTGATGCTTTGTTTTAAAGCTCAGTGAAATATTTTTCAATGTCCAATTTAGACTTTCAGAAATACTCTTCTGGAAAGTTAATTTTCTTTCTAGCATCCGTGGTGGTGCAGTGTTTTGAGTTTAGAATAAGAATAATGTTGATAATACACTGAGGTTTCAGTTGTTGCTGATTGCTACTTACACTAAGTCAGGGACTTTTCATGTGCTAATGCACAAACTGTATCGTATTATATGTGTTTCCTTTGCATGTTATGAATTTCCTAAAACATGGTGGATTTGCAGAAATAATATATACCTCAAAATCTAGACTTATTAACTAAATTGTCAGTTAAATTGTATAATCTTTCTGATTTACGTATATTTCAAAGGAATAGATCATTAAAATACCCATGAGGGGCTGACAGTGCTATTCATCTGAAATATGTCATCAGAGTATAGTATTTCCAATATTTTCTTTAAATGATTAACAGAATAATTATTCATAAACTTATATCTTTAAATTAATTTAGAAATTACTTAAATGTATATGAATAATGAGCAGAAATCTGAGAGCCAAGAAATTCAAATGAGAATGTCTTGTTGCCAGAAGATGTTTTTAAAAATAGATTAAAAATGTTAATGTCTTCATGAAAGAAATTGCTGTACGTCAAAACAAAATGAAATTGAAGGCATTTTATTTTTTAATATAAATTATAAAAAATCTGTGAATGGTTAAGTTCTCACTGCCATCAGATAACATCATTATGGGTTCTTTTTTCATATGAAACTACTTGTGACTCCCAGGTTCCACCTCTGTTTCTTCCTTCAACTGAAAAAAAAGCAAAATTATGCAGTGTTTAATCAATGAAGTTAAATTGAAAAGAACTATTTGTTTTACAATATAAAATGATAATTAGTAGAGACTAAGTAAGACAAACAGTTTGATTTGAAATTTCTATCTGTGAAGTATGCTTATTTATAATCAAATTTAAAGGTGGCTGTAAATGCAATTTTTTTTTAAATTCAACTTGGACATAAAGGATAGTAGCCAACTCCTTGTTAATTTGCAAAGGATTAACATGAAGAGTGTTGAGCATACTTGAAAGGGATTTTCATATAAAGCAAGAATGCAAATTAAATCAAATGTTCACATGTGATTCTAGTTTAGATAATCTTACTTTACAGATTAGAAATAATTGGAATAATATAATTCTCTAACCTTTGTAAAAATCATTGAGGCTGTATTTTTTTAAAGTCATTTTGAACAATATTCTTAAAGATAACTATTAAAAGTCAAAATCTGAAACACACGTATGGATGTGAATCTAGATGCAAATAATGGAATATGTTTTAAGAATATAATTCTTGATTAATTGCATGAACTTTTTCTATGTCAGGACAATTGTATTGTGATTGGTAGTAACAGTGTTATTACTTTTGATCTGTTCTTGATTATAGTTGATTCTGTCACAGTTTCATAAAATAGCTAAAATTATTTATTATTTGTTCATGTAATATTTCAGTATATCAAGAGAAAAAGGAAATTGGTACCATTGCAATAAAATCAATACTATATTGTTTTAAACATTCAGTAGATGAAAACTGACACTGAGGAAAATACTTATGGCCACTAGCCAAAAAAATGAATCACTTCAGCTGAACACATCTAAAACGACTTCCTACATGAGCAGTGAATGCACTGCCTTGCTATACATGACAAAAAAAATTCTGTGAAACTATATGAAGTACATTTCATGATAAATTATCAAGTACTGAAAGAAAAAAAAAAAAAAAAAGGATCTATTTTATCTGGAGGCCTCTAAATTACATTCAGATTCTGTGGAATCTATATTTTTTCAATTACTTCTTTGAATAATAAAATCGTGGAGTGGATTTCATGAATTGATAAAATCAGCTTGGTTTCCTAAATATTTCTCAATTTAATAATATTTTTCCTTCCAAGTATATACGTATAACGTCTTGTCTTGTAAATAAAATATAAACTTCGAGTGTACTTAAAATGAAACCATCCATCAGTCTCTCTGTTGTGTGCTTGAATATCAAGGTAGGCCCCTCAAAGAACTTGGAATTGTCTGTAAGTGTCTAATGCAAATCTACACGATGCTTTTTCTGCATCAATTTTTTATTTTCCTTCTGAGTTTCATTTCTGGAAGGTAGTATTGGGATTTTTTTTCTTCTTTCTTCTTTGTAAATATTTACCTGTTCAACTAGTAAAATCTATGAAATTTCAGAATTTCTTTTGTAAATACAAGCCAACACTCTTCCAAGCCAGAAGGTCTATGCAGCCACAAATTGGAATTTCAAAAGGTTTTATATTAAACTCTTGCTGTGGTTTGGGAGGTTTGTATTTTCACTATTCTTGAGACATGTGAAACAAGTCTTATCAGGCCCAAGGCCAATGAAGAAGAAATCCCCTTCCATAAATGTGATTCTTCCAAAACGAAAGCATAACCTCTGCCTTTCTTCCAAAAGAAGTGTTGACTCAATGTCTTAGAACCACTTTGGCAGTGTGAGCGCTACAACAGAGAAAAGAGGTTGATGCTGATAAGTTTGGAGAACTTTCAGTTTAATTTTAACCATAATATTAATTAGACATCTCTACTGAAATGGTATTAAAAATGCAAATGTCATTATCTCAAAGGAATTGCTTTCATAGAGAGAAGTTATCACTTAGTTTGGTTTACAGTGTCAAAACCATACTTAATGAAAGTGGGCTTTTTCTTTTTATTGTTTTCATGCTTATTTGATACTTCTAACAAATAATGACTCAGATAAAAATATTGTACAGTTTTAAAAAGTGCAATAATAGCATTGATGATAGATTTTATAAAGCCTCAGTACAATTGTTGCACTATTCCTTCTGAGATCTTAATAACTCCTCCAAAGTAATTTGCATGTCATGATGAACCCAATGACAGTTTATATTTACAGAACATCTTCTCCATCTGAAGTAGGCATTGTAAGTACTGGGCTTTTTTGAATGGATTGAATGGTTACTGCTACGACATTACAGCATATTTAAGTTAAAGAAAAAAATTAAAAATCCTGAAGATATCCATATTTTCAGACACCTAATTTGTAGAATCACAGAATCACTTGAGTTAAAAGAGATCTCTAAAGGTCATCTGTACAACTCCCTTGCAATGAACAGGGACATCCACTGCTAAACAAGTTGCTCAGATTTCCCCTATAGCCTGAACTTGAATGCCCCTAGAGACCACCACATCTGTGGGCAATGTATTCCAGTGTTTCACTACGCCTAGCATAAAAAACTTCTTTTTTATATCTAATCTAAATATCCTCTCTTTGAGTTTGAAACCATACCTCTGCTAAAGAGTCTGCCCCCTCTTTCTTACAGAACACTTACAGATACTTAAAGGTCACTATCAGGTCTCCCAGAACCCTCACCTCTCCAGGCTGAAAAGCCCCATTCTTCTGAGCCTGTCCTTATAGGGGAGATCCCTGTGAGATCATCCCTTTGATCATTTCTGTGGCCTCTGTATGCATTCCAACTGGTCCGTATCTCCCCTGTACTGAGAATTCCACATCTGGATGCAGTACTCCAGGTGAGGCCTCAACAGAACAGAGTAGACAGGCAGGATCACCTTTCTCAACTCGTTGGCCACTCTTCTTTTGATTAATCCCAGGACATGGTTGGGTTGGTTGCAAGTGCCTATTTCTGGCTCGTATCCAGATTGCCATTCACCAGCACGTCAAGTCCTTTTGGAGTGTGTTGGAGATCTCGTATCATCTTTCTGTCTTCAAAGTCCCTTAGCATAACTTCCAGCAGGATCAGGATGATCTTCCCTGGCACAGATGTGAGTCCGCCAGATTGATAGTTCCTTGGCACATCTTTTCTATCCTTCTTAAAAATGGGTGTGACCTTGTCTTTTTTCCAATCATCACGGACTTCACCTGACTGCCATGACTTTTCAAATATCATTGAGAATGGCTTGGCAACTAGAATAAATAATTGCCTAAGGACTCTGGGATGCATCCCTTTGGGATCCATTGACTTATGGATATTCAGGTTCCTCAGGTGGTCACAAACATAATCTTCATTTACAAGGAGAGGTACATTGTTCTCCCAGTCTCTACGTTAAGACCACATTTATTAATACTGAAAGTATTGCTTAGCAAAGGATTTCAAACTCAGTTTCCTTTCATTATTGTACCAGCTGAGAAAAATAACAAGAATTACTTTATCGTGTTTTCAGTCTGAATTGAAGGGCTTCTCAAAAGCAAATGGTAAAATGGCTGGTTTTATGGGCAAATATACTGAACTACAAATGAAATCTTACTTGAGAACATAGAGCTAACTACTTTAAAATGCCATTTTATCTTTTTTCTCCTGAAGTAATGTTTACAGGAAAATAAATTTGAATGCTACTTCAAAATCAACTAACAGATACCTAGAAATGAATCCAAATCCAACCAGTGTGTTGAAAGAAATCATACCAAAATCTAATTGGAAATATATTTCTGCTTGTTTTGTCACTGAATATTTCTATCAAAGAAAACTGGAATATTCTTCAAAAACAAAATTGTTTATCTTTTTTTCTTTCATGAGAGAAGGTGAAAGATAAAAGAAGAGAGCAGTAATAAAGCAGATGGATGTTGGAAGTTATATTTTCTTTATCCTGAGATTTCTATAATATAAATCCATAAGAAGTTCTTGACAAGTGTATTGCCTTTGATTTTTCTATATTAATTTTAAATTAAGATCATTTTCATCAAGGACTGTAAGAAAGAACACAAAGATAAAGGAGGGCAGATTGGTTAAAAACAAAACAAACAAACAAGATCTTAGCTGGGCAACGTAAAGGCCTATGTGCTCTTGCACTGCTCTGAGGCAGTACTAAGCAGACAGCCTTTTGTGTAACCAGAAATGAAAGCCATGTGTTCATAATGATAAAAAGCAAAATAGGTCTTGACTTCACATCAAGCAGGAAAGAAAGGACATAACTTTATTTCATACATTGCCCTCAGAAAATGTAATAATTTAATTTATAAGAAAGAAGATCTCTGTCCCACAGAAAACACGGTAGATAAGAAATGTATCCTGCCAGTCCCTCTTTCTTACTGTCATCTATCGTACATCCCTGGCCTTCTGTGTTATGAGGGTGAGAGAGAGAGAGGCACCAACTGATACTCTGATTTGTATCATCCCTATCATCTTCCCATAGCATTCCTCATTAGCCATAGCTTTTCTACATCAAAAGGTCCTTAAATTAGTTAGCCAGTCCTTAACCTGACACCATAATATGCCTTTGATCATCCTTGTCAACATTTCTGAACCTTTTGTATTTCAACAGTATCCTTTCCAAGAAAGAAAAACCTCTACTATACAAAGTATTTATAGGTAGGTGAAGTATGGATTAATATGCAGACCTAACAACAGCTTTTGTTTCTATGCATTTCATTTCTTTCTGCTACTACTTGAATATTGGCATCGCTTTTCATTGCAAATACACAGTGAATTGACATCTTCATTAATTACATATCATTTTTAAATTTATAATTTCTGAGTGACAGTGGTTAACATAGAGTTCATTTTACATGCAAAGTTAAAATTATGTCTTTCTTATTGATTTCACTGAACTGTACAATATGTAGCTAGTGTTTCTGAATAAGCTGTTCAGAAAAACATTTGCCTTTACATGAGTCAGTAAGTTTACAAAAAGTACTAGGATTAGGAGTTTACTTGGATATATGAAGCTAAAAAAAAGCATTAAAATAATTTGTGTGCACATTAAAACATTCGTAAACAAAGGAGAGATCTTTTAGTACAGTTCTGTCTGATTTGATAGGCAGGTATGGCTAGTTGAAATTCCTTGGGGTGTCCCTACTGGTTCCAAACTCTTACTCCAGAAAGGCATGCAACATTCTTCAATCTTATGGTATGTCTATATGGATAAGTCAGAGATGGTGGGATGGGACGAATAGATATTATTTAGACAGCCAAATATCTAATATATTCATATCCAAGAACAAATATGTCACCTGGGCAAGAAATTAGATTTTCTTACTGTGTTGAAATATATCAGTAAAAAATGAGTCAACTTTTTTACATGAATGTATAAAGTAAATTTCATTAGAGTAAATCACCTAAATTCTTTCCCAAGGTCTGAATACTTATCATCACACAAATTTTAAAACTCAATCCTATCCTATTTTAACGGAATCTATTATAATCTTCCTCTCCTATAATTGTAATTGCAATAATAATTGACTTTCTTTCTTGATTGACTGAATGTGCCACGGTACTCCAAATAAAACTTTACTTCACAAAGCTTTAAATCTACGCATTTTTAGGATCTGTGCAATAAATGAACTGCACTTTTCATATACATTTATTCTCTCATCTTCTCCACTGGGAGCTGGAAGATTACTCAAGACCAAAGATCCTCTGAACTTACCAAATGGTATTCTACCTGCACCTTCGAGAATGAAGGACATGCTGAAGTGATTGGGCAAGGGTTGAGATCACAGCAGAAGCAGAGGTGCAGCCCAGCAAACCCTTGAGAAAGAAAAAATTCAACATTTTTTTCCCCCTCAGAAAACTGCATTTGACATTATTAAGACTAGAAAGATTGGCCTACACTGGCTTAGAATTTTGAGACAACAAAACACGGAATTATATCTGTCATAAGCATCAGTATTAAACTGGAACATAGAAATGCTAATTTACTAGCATTTTTATATTATATACATATAATATATAATTATATAGCTATATAATATATATATGTAGGTTTATATATTTTTTATATTTATAATATATTTACATTATATTTATTTATTTATATATATATATATATATTTTTTTTTAACTTCAGAGAATTTTTCCTTCTACATTTCGTTTAGTAGATTAGTTGGATCCAGATAAAATAATGTTCTTCAGTAGAGAAATAAATGAGTCCATTAAAAAAATAAAAAGTTATTGGCAACAAAATCTGAAATCATTACATTCAGTAAAAAATGACCATATAAATGTGACATGAGTGATGCCAAATTTTAGTAAGATCAATATTTTTAATGATCAGTTTGTAGAAAACAATGATTTGCTTTATGGAGATTTGGTATTTCTTTCCAACAAAAGAGAAGTATGCTGGGTGGGCTGGAGGAGCTTATTCAAGACCACTGAAAGAAAAGCAATGATCTGGCACACATATCTCAAGGCCAAAATAACATCCAATTTTCAAAATGAAAATTGATTATTCAAATAATTTTGCACATTTTGTATTCTTTCAAGATGTAGCTACTCAGATTAAAAAGATGGAATTTTAAATGAAGTTTGACTAACAAAAGGATTGAATTGTGCTAGCTCTTAAGTCAAAAATAAGAAAAGAATAGCAATGATGAAAATAATCATCCTACGTCAATTAAGATTAATTCAAATTTAATTCAAATTTTATTTGAATTTAGTTTGAATTTGAATTTAATTTGAATTTAATTAAAATTCATCTCTCACTTTTTAATTTCGGATTCAAAATGCTATTGTATGACACATGAAAATTTTTCTTTTCATGTGCTTTCTAGCAATATTTTGAGCAAAAAAAAAAAAAAAGATTTATACATTTTTTTCTATCAGGTATGTTTATTTTTTGTACAACATTATACCTTTGTAATAGTAAGTTGCTGAAGACACTGAAGCAGATAGCTATTTTAATTTTTTTGTTTTTTGTTTTTTTCTAACAGTACAACACCTCAATTTTACACTACCATTGGAGTTCACACGAAAAATTGTTATTCTAATGAATCCTTCCACTTTGCTTAAAGCCCAAATTCATTGTCAAACAAAATCTTTGTTGTTAGAGATGTTGATTATGCCGTTATTGATTTTGGATTACAGACCTAAATTGAATGCCAATGTCTGTGCAGACTTATTTCAAGGGTAATAAGAAACATCTTCATATTATTTGTTCTGAGAAATGTACTTACAAGTTGCATATGTATATGTAGTTACAAGCCATCAAAGCAGAAGAAAATGTGTTGGAGACAAAAAATAAATCTTTACAAGAACTGTTAACATAATCTTGAGGATTTACAAGTGTTGAAAGCAAAGAGAAAGGCGCTCCAGTTCCTGTTGATTTGAGTCTCAGACACAATAATGAATTTTTAGGTTTCACCTTATATAGTGTAGAAACAAGATCCTGGGTCACTTAAGTGATCTAGTTTCCTTTTCTTTATCATAATCATGATTATTGTTATTTTTTACTTTGTGCATGGGATCTGAATTTTTATTGCTACAAATATTCAGCAAAAATGCAGTAGATGCCTTTTGATGTTTGAAGTTTATAGAAACACAAAAACAGAGGAAGATAAAGCAATACAAAGAAACAACACTGGGTGTGGCAAGCTATAATGTCAGAACAGCATCAGCCAAGTTATTTATGTTTCTTCTTTTTTAAAAAAAAAACTGCTAGAATGTTTTTACATGATTCTGTTATTTAGATAGTCAGAACCTTCTCTAACTTTTCAGTATGAAAGTATGAAATGCCTGTTAGTATACAATTTTCTGTGATAACATTATTTTTTGTTCAAAGAGCTCCTCACTGTCCATTCATCCACAAAAGGCCTCACTTGATACTCCATAATTAATTAATTGTTTGTGGACTTGTCACCAAAGCAGAGTACTGTTTAATGCATGCGAGCTGAATATTGCTACTATTTGTCACTACATTGTAAGATCTGTTATAAAATAGATACCTTTTTTAATGTAAAAAAGTTTTAGATTTTTGTGACCTATGACATAGTTTTCTGGAAAGAAAATATAAGCTTTGAAGGAAGAACTAATAAAGGAAAAGCTTTAATAAAAGTACTGTCTCTATAATTGGATGTACAGAAAATAAAAAATCATAATTTCTAATGAATATGATGACCAATAGGAGGGAAGAATAAGGACCATTCTTTAAAAAGCAGATTGAGGAAAGTATAGCAGTAGAGAATGAATTATCATATTATTGTGCTTCTGCATACATTGACTAATAAGTAAATAATCTTCTTGAAATATATACACAGCAGTAGATTTTACTGTAGCAAGGAAAACAATAGCAGAATGAGGATAGATGACACTGCCATACTATTGCAGCTCTAAGTTTAATTCAAAACAAAAACAAAGGAAACAAAGCAGAATAAAACCAAACATAATCAGAGAGAAAACAGAAAATGCACTTTTAATAGTAAAACATGCTCAGGGTTATTTTCAGATCAGCTGAACGCCAGCTAAGTCCTAGTGTAAACAGATTGCTAACTTTCAGGGAAAAATTCAAGATGGTTATTCTCAAGAAACATTTAGTCACTAACCATTTCCATTCTGACCTCATTTCTTTGGCTTTTAAACACAGGTTCCCAGAAATTGTAGAAATCTGAGAGCTTGGTGTCAAAATTCAGAGAAGATTGATGTCATGTTCCAGAAAAAGCCAGATTATTGACATTGTGCCCATATTGTGCTTAATTTATTTAAATTTGTTGTCAGTGATAGTAGTTTGACAATGAACTTTTCTTCACAGAAGCCTAGCAGCTGGAGCCCATTACCCTGGACAACATTTGACATGTGGAAGTTCTTCTCCACTTCTTCTCCATCAGGAATGTGTAAAGAAGTATGCCTTATAATATAGTATATTATATATTAAAGCATATTAAAGTATATAATATAATATAAGTACTTCTGCATAGAAGTAAGACTGAGGAAAGACACAGAATAATATTTCAAGTTTATTTATTGCTGTTCCTAAATTAATAAGATTTTTGAGACCTGAATGAGATGAAGAAAGTGAAATTGTACAATGGGGAATGAGTGAAACCAAACCTAGGTTCTATATCTTGATCACACCATAGGACTTCTCATAGGAAGATAAAATATTATTCTTATAACAGACTTCAGTTAAAGTTCATGAAGCCATATTGGCAAAAATAAGTACTGAGGCCTCTTATTCATCTTAGGCTCACATAGAAGAGTGTGCGTCTCAGAAAACAGTATCCTATGTGGAAATTTAAGACAGGAATTTTTGTCTCACCACTGGGATGCAAGAGCACACACAGTTTCATCACCTTAGTCATCATAATTTTTAAAGCTTGTTACCTTGATCATGTCAACTTTCAATTCATGAGCATCTAGATTACTGCTTTAAGCACTTTTACTTATTATGGCCAACCTTCACATAAAAAGCTATGTATGAACTGAAATGTCCTTATGTCTGTTTTCCTTTAGTTGATGCATTTTCTGCATTTTTCACTGTCTCCCTTTGATTCTTGTCAGAGATTTACAGTGGATTCGTAGAGCCACACTCCTGAACTTTATGTTAGCCTTTAACAATACACTTAAGATATTAACTGCAACACTCATCTGTGTGTTACTATACAGTTAATAAGAACTGTAAAAGTTTTTCTTCAGAGTAATTATGCCTGAATAAATTCAATGACTTTTAGATTTCGAATGCACAAACACTATGAAAAATAACATGTATTATTGAATTGAATTTTAATTAATACTAGAAAAAGCAAAATTTGCATTATTAAACAGATATATTCACCTCCTAAGATCCTAAGCACACAAAACAGGTTCTTAATAATTTTATAAAATAAAATCATAATTAGGATCACTATCATCAATAAATCCAGAGCTTAATGAGAATAACTTACTTGTAATTCAGAGATAACCACAACTAATTAGATATTTATTTTTTATTGAATAGATCTGTGAATATAAATGTCATTAGCAAAATGGCAAAAGGTAGTATATTTTTTTAGACCAAGATACAAATTTATTTGCAGATTATCTCAAGGAACATCAGCAGTGGGAAAGCGTTAGAATGGTTTCAACTTTCACCTAAGAAAAACTTATTTCTGGGTTTCAAAATAGTGGATGAAATCTTTATTCCATTTACTGACATCCTCTGCAGATAAGGGGCAAAAAATTAATTTGACATAAAAATATATGTTTATCTTATTGGCAGTAGTGGGAAGACTTTTTTTTTCTTAGAAATCTATCTCCTGGGATAAATGTCTCAGTCTTCTGAAATAATATACTTTAAATTATCTGCAGTAAGAAGGTCATATATAAAAATAGTTTATGAAGGAAAAGTATGCTGGGCAGTTTCTAGGGAATAACATCAATTAGACTAGTAGCAGGAATCATCATAAAGAGCTAGCAATTTCCTTGTGCTCTGCAATGAGATATCAGTTTCTTGATGGAATGTGTTTGATCTTTTAATTTCCCTTGCTTTTACTCCCAGTATATATTCCAAAGCCTCCTCTCTGACAATGGTATTTACTGTCCAGTTGAAGAAAATAATATTCATTGATTCATGTCATTGTTTCTGCCATATCCAATAGTGAATTTCTAGACCTAATGGCTTCCAGTCATCAATGTTAGTGATCCAAGTAATACTAACCTATCACCATTAAACCATGTTAATGGTCTGAGATGTTTGGAATGCTATAGATTTATTCCACTAACAAAATATTGTATATTTTTCCCGGAATTTAAGGCAAAATACATTAACAGTCACACATTATATCTCTTTAAAACTACTACGGGCAGTAATGTGGTATGATAACCCACAGAAAACAGTAAGCTTACATTATATATAGTTCAGAACAGTTTTGTTAATGGATAAATTAGTATAAACATAGCAAATGTAACTGTAGTTGTTTTGATTTTAATGAGCATTCTTCCAATGTAAAGAAAACCTGTCCGTTGGACACTAGTTATACAGTTATTTTGATTTTAATATGTGACATACTTTATATGAGCTTTAACATCATGGGCTGAATCACATTAGGTGTAAGTCTGGTCCTTTCTTCAAATCATGTCACCTCATAGGAGCCTTAGCAACTGTTTAAACTGAATTAAATAACACAGTTTGGAAAACAAGGCAGAGTAATTACCCTGAGCAGTGGTAACAGGCTTCCCAAAATAAAGATAATGTTGTCATTTTCCAGTTTGTCTCCAAAAATGCTGACCTGTGACAATATTTGGAAAGTAATCCAAATAGGTAATACATTTTTTAAGAAGTTGTTTTTAACATATTAACTATGTCCCTTTATTTTCAAATCCAGCTAGGGGAAGCATATTTGATGCAAGATTCTTCTTAGTAAAGCAGGGGAAAAAGAACATCTAAGTCATAATGGAAGAGAACTTGAATGAGCACGTCTACCAGTGATCTGGTAAGTCTCTTTAAGCTTGTTGTTGTTATATATCACAATACTGGAGTGTCAATCAACCATGAAAGAAATTCACAAAATACATGAAAACTTTTTTTTTCTTTCTCACTAAGTTTCTGAAATGACAACTTTTACTAGCAAAATTAACACTGTTAACATTATTAACACTGTTCTTTGTTGTCCAGATACAAAGGTTTGTATAAAACCTTAATATTATCATGTGAAGTCTTTTCATTATGATACATAAAGCATTGGATAAAAGAACATTGTGATGGAATTATTGTCTCTTGAAGGTTAAAGGTAATTCAAAACAAGCAATGGAACAATACTGAGTTATTTCCCAGCTATTTCAATAACAGCAAGGTATTCTTAGGATTCTGGGAATCTCTTGCAACTGTTAACAGTTCTTATTCTATTAATATTTACACTTGTGAGGGTGCTAAATGTATAGATTTCGTCTGCTCCAAAATACACTAAGAGATTTAACAGTACTGGAATATTGACATCAAAATATTTGACATAAAAAATAGTAAGTCCACAAGTGAAACGTATTTTTAATAGAAAAAGAGAATGTGTCCTATTCTACAAGCTCACTAAAAATATGCTTCAATATCAAAATTGAGTACTGGAAAATCTATGTTTAGTGAATATTCACTCAGACATTTTATTGCGAAACTTCTGACCTAGACCATGCAGCTTTCTGGACCCTTCTCACCTGTCGCCTGTTGTCACCTCCTTTTCTTTGTCACATTGCAAGCCATTCAAAAAAATAATATAATAGGAATCTAAATACTAGAAATTTAATTATACAGTATTCTCTATTATACATATTTTATTTTCTTATTTCAAGTGTCATTCTACTATTGATAAAGTGTTATGAAGACATGCAAAGTTTCTATATTCTTTTCAGAGTATTTTATGAGCTTATCTATATTGATTCCCTCAGTTATATCTCTCCATTCCTTTTCTCATAAATATTCTTTAAATTCTTAATTTCCCCAAGACTAACAATTTATCTCTCAGCAGTTATCCTTTTCAGCTTGGAAGATTGCATTTTCACCCTGGAAATTCAGTATTCCCAAGCTACATCATTTGAAATACCAAAATAGTCAAATTCAGAATCTGAATTTCTCAAACTAAGCTGCTGGATTATTAAGTCAGTACTTTCCTGGGTTCACATAAAATGACAAGAGCCAGCAGAAGCAGCCTTGATGGTCACTGCTTGATCCAGCCTTCTCCAAAACAGACCCATTGCAGGCCAAAGCAGAGCTCAAAACCTAGTTGGTGGTGCTTCTGTCATCTTAAGATCAAAAGAAAAAAAGAAAAAAGAAAAAGAATGTACAGCAACTGTGAGTTGAGAAGTGAGAAAAATATGAGAGAAATACACATCTGCAGGCATCCATGTCAGTGTAGGAGGGGGAAGCTCCAGGCACAAGAACAGACGTTCCTGGACAATCTGTGGAGAAGAATCCGATTACCTGAGAAATAAAAAAAATCAGTACTGGAGGAAAAAAATCATAGTGCAAATTGGTGATTATATTTTATTTGATATTTTCTATTATTAATGGAACATTGAAGTTCAGTTATGTTATTACTATAACTGAAAAGTCTACTTGTGCTTCTAACTGCTGATGGATCAGTGTTGCATGGCATAGAGATATAAAATTATATGCAAAAATTACATGAGTATTAATTGATCAAATGTTGGTTTCCTTTTAAGAGCCTGCAGTGTGGGGGGCTGTCACCAGTAGATCTCAGTGCTGTGAGAATTTTTAACAAGAGAAAATGGTAACAAATACAATTGACTTCAGTAAAAGGTATCAACAGAAATCAAAAGGAAATCCTAAGGATTGTGGACTACTGCAAAGCTACCGAATAGATGAATTAGATGAATACTAGTAAGACACAGACTTAGTAGCATATCTTTTAATTTCTTTTTTTTTTTTTTTTTTTTTTTTTCAAGAGTAATTATACCTTTTTAAGCTTTTGTTCTGATTTCCTGAGATTTTCTTTTTATTTTTTCCAGTTGGGATTTTACTGATTATATTACTGAGACTTGTTTTAATTGAATATAGCACCTACTGATGATATTAATCCTTTAATGAAGGATGATGGATTACTGATGGACAATTGGCTGAATATGAGCCAGCAGTATGCCCAGATGGTGAAGAAGGCCAATGACATCCTGGCTTGTATCAGGAATGGTGTGGTGAGCAGAACTACAGAAGTAATCCTGCCCCTGTACTTGGCACTGGTGAGGCCTCACCTCAAGTACTGTGTCCAGTTTTGGGCACCTCAGTACAGAAAAGACATTGACATGCTGGAGCAGGTTCAAAGAAGGGCAACAAGGCTTGTGAAGGGCTTGGAGAATATGCCCTACAAGAAGCAAATGAAGGAACTAGGGCTGTTTAGTCTGGGGAAGAGAAGGCTGAGAGGAAACATTGCTCTCTACCTACATCTGAAAGGTACTTACAGCAAAAGCAGGGTTGGACTCTTCTCACTGATGACAGGATGAGGGGAAATGACCTTAATTTGCTCCAGGGTAAGTTCAGGTTGGATATCTGGAAAAAACTTCTTTACAGAAACAGTTGTTAAGCACTGGAATAGA
Source organism: Lagopus leucura (assembly GCF_019238085.1). Taxonomy (NCBI): domain Eukaryota; kingdom Metazoa; phylum Chordata; class Aves; order Galliformes; family Phasianidae; genus Lagopus; species Lagopus leucura. Next base: position 41,318 of record NW_024967501.1, read on the forward strand.
CTCCCCAGGGAAATGGTTGAGTCACCATCCCTGGATGTGTTTAAAAATTGTTTGGATGTGGTGCTCAGGGACATGATGTAGCGGAGGGTTGTTAGAGTTAGGGTAGGATGGTTAGGTCGTGGTTGGACTTAATGATCTTTAAGGTCTTTTCCAACCTGAATGATTCCATGAGGACGTAAGAAAATTAGGCCATACTGCAATAATTTACTTTTATTTTGTCTTATATCTTCTTCCATTCCACATCCAATGTTCCTTTACTGAGTCCTGATCTTGCAGTATATTTCTTGCAAGACAAATCTTCACTCTGGGTAGAACTCCACTGAAATAGATAAACTTTCTATGGTACTAAACTTACCAATATTTCCAACTAGTTTGCAGTAATTTGGTCATAAGTAGTTTATCATGTCTGTAATATCTCCAGGTTACTTTTCATTGCAAGACAAGAAGTATGTTTGCAATTAATGAAATTTTGTTTTGCTTTTTTTTTTTGTTTGTTTGTTTGTTTTCTGGGAGGAAGTATATTATTTTTAAGACATGAATATATAGTAAATCTACTACTGGAAGCTACTGTACAGCACACAAAAGAGGGGAAGGTGATACAAGGCAATCAGCAGGGCTTCATCAATTCCTGCCTGACCAGCCAAGGGGCCTTCTACGGTGGCATAAATGAATCGTAGAGAACTGAGAACGTAGAGTCACGGCGCCATCTATTTGGAGAAAAAGTAATGTTTTGCATGAATCTAAGTGTGCTTGTCTTTCATTGTTCTCTATACACATCATTCTACATTGTTTGTTTTTTTTTTGTTTTTTTTTTGTTTTTTTTAATTAGTTGTGGCAGAAGAGCATTAATATTGGTTTACAAGCTAATAGAAAAGCCTTGTAACTTCTAGGTCAAATTATCACATTTTGTTATAAACATCAGAGTACAAGATCAAGCTGCATCTTGTCATACTTTCATGATTTACAGTGCAATTACATTAGTATCTTCTCTAATGAAAATCCATATTATTATAGTTCCCAAATTTCTTGCTCCCTCTTTGCTTTCTGCTCACTGCTAATTTTGGGATACAGCTCCCTGGGAGAAAACATTTTAACTAGAACAGTAAAATAAATGAACATATAAAGGACTATTTCTCTCAGAAAAAGAAAATACTTTTTATTCATTGTCATTATTGTTTTAATACAATTCATAATGAAGATCCAGCTTACAATTTAAACAAAATGAAACCATTAGAAATTGTTAGAATGGATTTGTTACTAGACAAAACTTACTTTCTCTCTATATTTATCTGATTCAATAAGGAGGGGTAGGAAGAAAATTACACCAACTTCATTTGAAAATACCAAAATATTCCACTTGTCTTTTGTACACTCCTGATAAGATCATATCCCAGTAGTGAACCCATTTGGCACACAGAGTTATATAACTTCTCAACTTGGAAGGAACATCAAAGATCATCTAGTTCCAACCTCCTTGCCAAAGGCAGAGTTGCCAACCACTAAATCATACATTAGATCAGGCTACCCAGGACCCCTTCCAACCTGGCCTTGAGCATCTCCAGGGATGGGGCATTCACAACTTCTCTGGGCAAACTGTGCTAGTGCCTCATAGCACTCTCAGTGAAAGTTTCCCCCGACATCCAATTTAAATATTCCCTCTTTTCATTTAAAAAAATTCCCCTTGGTCTTATCACAATCTACCTATGTAAAAAGTTGATTATCATTATAATGATAAGCTCATTTATAATCTCCCTTTATGTACTGGAAGGCTGCAATAACATCTCTCTGAACCTTCTCTTCTTCAGGCTGAAGAAGTCTAGCTCCCTCAGCCTGTCTTCATAGGAGAGGAGCTCCAGCCCTCTGATTATTTCTGTGGCCATCTTCTGGATCTACTCCAACAGCTCCACATCCTTCCTGATCTGGGAGCCTCAAATCAGGACATAGTACTCCAGATGAAGCCTTACGAAAGCAAAGTCAAGGAGGACAATCATCTCTCTCACCCTGCTGGCCACCCCTCTCATTATGCAGGTGAGAATAATGTTGGTTTTCCAGCCTGCAAGCACACACTGCTGGCTCACGTTAAGTTTTTCATCTACCAGGACTTCTAAGTCTTTCTCAGCAAGGTTACTCTGATGTAGTTCTTCCCCCAGTCTGCAGATGTCTGGGATTACCCAGATTTGAGAACAAGATCTTACTCATCACCCCATTGAAGCTCATTAGATTCACATGGGCTCACCTTTCAAGCCTGTCCAGATCCTTTTAAAAGGCACCCCTTCCTTCCACTGTATCAACTGCACCACATAACTTGGTCTCATTCACTATCTTCCTGGCAGTGATCTGTAAAGGAAAGGTGCATTTTTAATGTATTGGAGTATGAGGTAGTTCCAGCAATAGTCAGACTCCACTGTGGAGTTAGATTCAGGTAAATTAACATCTGAAATGAATATATGCATATAATTTAATTATATTGCTTTTATAAAGAGAGATATCCCCTTTGAAAACAATTGCTGAAGAAATTGCATTCAGGAAAGTTCCTGCTGCCCTGTCACCTGCATACATCTGCAATGAGCCACTGATGGATTAGAGCTTTTACTGTGGCAAGTGGAAAATGTGTTACGGATAATTCTCAATCTACTTCTTTTATTGCAAAGCTACATCACTGCTTACATATAAAAATGTTCTCCTCTTAATCACTCAATTTGAGAGCCCTTGAAATGTAATGGTGATGACTTCTAGCTAGCAAGCTAGATACACGCTAATGCAAAGTGATTCATTACAATTTAGGTAAAACCTACTGCCTAACACATTCAAATAATTTGAAAGAGTGATATGGGCATGATATACAAATCATATTATGTCTCTAATCATTTTGAAATAGTGTGTTCTATTTGCACAATTATATTAAGGCAAAGCATGGTCTGACAATATGTCTCAATGAGTTTTCTTTCATGGATCAGCCATACTATCTTAATTTTATTTATTTTTTTTTTTTTAATTTTTATTTTTTTTTTTTGAACCACAGAATTAAGCACGTAACTGACATACATTCCTCATATTTGACAACCTGCAAAAAAAGTGAAATTACCCACTGGACTTTTTTCAGACAAACATAGCAATTTCTACCACATTTTCCTCATACACTGTAAGTCTAGAAATGAGAGTGAATCCTATGTGCAGTCATCAGATATGTTTAATCACATACAAGCAACACCTCACATCACATCACCATATTCATATTGCATGTGGAAAATGTACTGGCTTCATAAAATCCAGAAAATATCAAAGAAAATACACTATTGGCAACCTAAATATATATATATACACACACACGCACACACACACACACACAGTAATATCAACACGAAACAGCGGGGTTAGAACAACTTTGTAATTCTCAACCACATACTGCTATGTAAATTTCATTTCTTGTCAAAGGAAAAAAAAAAAAAAAGAACTAGTTTAGAGTATAACTATTATCTCCAAAAATCATTCAAGAAACTTTCTCATTGATTCTTACATAAACATCTTTTGACAACCTTGGAGTTACCAATCAATTAATAAAATTTTATTAAAAGAATGTACGATTAAAGGTGTAAGAATTTCATATTGATAGGAAGTTTATTTCACAAAAGAACACATGAACAAAAGTAAAACCCTAGGTTTGGCTAGAAATTGAGCATCTAGTAATAAAATATCGTAATTTGTTTTCCTTTAAGTGTACAAGTGTAGTTGAGGAAAAGTTAGGAGACACTGTAGAAATTCTATTCAAGCAAGTCACGTGCATTTATTTTTATCATGCAGGAACTATGATTGAAATAGCAATAGGCATGAACAATTTACAAGATTTTAAACTCTTCAGAAATAGCTCATGCCACTTTGATATATTGAGCATATAAATATTCATACAATCAATCATTTCTTAGTGTGTCTCTAGAAATTAGCTTTGTATCGATTATGCCTAGTTATCTGTTATGTTTGTGACAACATGAAAATGGGCACAAGCTTCTTTCATTGATTTACCATCCAATAAATAATTACTATTCATTATTTATTGATTATAAACTTCCATAATAATTTCACTTCTTTCCTCTTTATTCTGTCAGTGTCAGTTCTAAAGCTAGAACAATCTACTTGATCAAATTTTAAAACCAGTTACGCCCACAGGAAAAGAAAGTAGTATTCAGCAGAGTGGTTTAAATTCATGCAAGAATGCAAGGTTTGTATCCTGTAATTCATTTCCAATATTTTAGCACAGGAGGATAATTGAATAATAACACAAGAAGGTGCTCAGAGTTTACACTGTAATAACTAAAAAATACAAGTCTTATAGTCTTTTACTGAAGAAAAAAGATAGGAGTTTTGAGAAAAAAGTTTTGAGGGAGAAATTCAGAAAGAACACGCCTGGGCAATACCCAGCACATTATACATTATATTATAGAAAAATCTGTCACTTGTCCATCTGGGGTGTCATATGTAACTAAATACTTTATTTTGTGATATGTAAGGACTGTGATTCTTCTTGTCCATTGAAATAAAAGCCATCCGCTAGTGGAGTGCCTGCAGATCAAATATAAGGAAATAGTTCAGAAGGAAGACAAAGGATGATTGTTTCTACAGCATCAATATACACAGTAAGTTCTAGAAAACTCTTGGAGCAAGAGTGCAAGGCAGCCAGAGGCAGCCACAGCAGAATCCATATCAGCTTGTTTCTCAAGAAAGTTACAATTCCTGGAATAGAAAAAGTGCATATGATGAAAGAACGCTTAATTTGAATGCCTTCTGCTACACATTCATAACCACAAAATCAATTGTGAAATTTAGAAATCTTTCTTGATAGTGATTTGAAAAATAATTCTTCCCCACAAATACCTGCTGGTAGAGGTCAGCTACATAAGTGCAATGCAGTATATACTTGTGCAATGAGTATTGCAGACTGTTACATTCCAGAACTTTATCAGAATAAATTAGTCCAGATAGATTAAATAGAGTCAGTATATCTGTAAATCAGAAACTAAAGATATGATTGTAAGTCAGTACTTTGTGAAATGTAGTCATTCCCATATAGTATGCACCTAGATCTATTTCATTTTTCAGTGCTGCAAGAGAAAGCAACGTCTTTGCTTTGTGTGCTGAACAGTGAACCCTGCTCCTGAAGACAGGAGATACACCTCTAGTACTTGAAGGTGTACCCAGCCAAAGTTGCTATGTATCTGTTACCTCAACAAGGCAACAAATTTGCAACTCAGAACTGCTCTGCAGAGCTGATGTCCTAGGGTCTAGGGGTTAAGACAGCCAACTTGACAATACAAACACCCAACAGTATTTATTCTCATTTTGTCTGTATGTATATATTTTCTCAACAGTATCTGAGTCAGGTACACAGTGTACATCAAAGCTATGAATGATTTTCTACTTAAAAGAAAGCAAATTTTGATTTAAAAGAAACAACTTCTCGAAATATTTTTAAAGTTTAGTATCATTTGATTTAGTTTAGTTTTGTATTATTTTCACAGTAAGATGACATATACAAAAGCAATTTCCCAGCTAAGAGGAGATAATTTTTCTGAAGTTCTAAATGACTTACATGTTTGGAAAGAAAAGTAATTTAATAAGTAATTTAAGTACTCTTATATATTTACTGTAAAGAAGAATTATTGTTTCCTTCAGTACTGAGTAGAATTTATTCCCTCCCCCCCCC
>NW_024967502.1:0-3622 GCF_019238085.1 Lagopus leucura
GAGGGAGTGAGGGACAGACAACTAGTTGCAGAAACTGAGTTGAAAAATAGATCAGCGTTGTATAACCATAATTGTACAACAAAAAATATTTTGTGATCTCATTTGTGTATGGTGAAGGTGTATGACAAAATTATTTGTCTGCAAATTGAACACACTGTAGCAGATTGAGGAGCAATAGACATAGTGGTTTTAAGCCTTGAACTTTTACTCCCAAGTTCTGGTACTTCTTTGCTCTATTGTTTTAAGACAAAAATTGCAGACTTGCCTTTTTCTGTGAAGGCAGGAGTTGTAATTATTTGAAATGAGAAATATAGTGCTTTTTGCTTGCAAAGCATGCAGAAACAGGTTTGGGGTTTTTTATTATTATTACGTGTTGTATTCTTTAAAACACAGATTCTCCTTCTACTAGCACGAATGTAGCATGTTACTCAAAGAAAAATGTAAGCTATTCTAACTGAGCCAAGAGTTGGATTTTTGTTGAGTGCGGTCAGTGGAAACTTTTGTCGGAAGCTCTTGTCGGTGTCTACCTGACAAAACGTTTGTCAGAGCTTAATTCTTTTGTGTTTTTCAACTGGAATGTCTTTATTCTTCTGATTAGTCACTCAGTGCAAAAAGAATATACAGCTTTTCCTGAGTCATTGAACCCTGCCCAGATTTATTTCCATCTCTCAGTATTTCCATGGAGCAAAAATATGCCAAGGCTGAAATTACAAGCCTGCGGCTCTTGCAAAGTATTCAAACTTTGCCAAATTTCATTTTCCCTCTATGGAGTCCTTTTTTAAACTTAGCTATGGATAAGTGTAACTGGTTAAATATTGGGGGGGGGGGGGAGGAGGAAGCATTTTTCAAATAACTTCTTATAGTTTACCCTGGGAGGAGTAATACTATGAAAGAAGTCCCCAGTCTCTTCTTAAGAGACTAAAAATCCTGGATAAATTCAGATGCCTAGTACTTTACAGAAGTTCTTCAAGTATTCTATTTGCTTCTTGAGTGGGAATGTATCTCATGTAGAGTGTTACCTCCCTATGTTCTTACAACACGGGAATCTGTAATAGTCTAAGGAAGAGAAATTGTGTAAGAGATCAGTAGGGTAGAGTAATGGGAAGATACAAACGTGTATTTCAAGCTCTACTTTACTACAACTGAGCTAAATGAATCTGTGTTTGGGGTTTTTCCTCTATCTGTTAACTGCTATTCAGGATTAAATCTTCAAAATAGTAATTGGTGGGATGGAGGTGGAGTGGGGGAGGACCTGTTTTTTAACAGTTACTATATGTATTTCATTAAAACAGTTGTGTAGCCAGACAGGCCTATTCATCAGCACCAGTCAGATTCTCCTTGCAGAATTACAGTCTTGTGGATGTCACAAATTGCACAGCAAAAGCCTGGAAGCTATTATCCTTTCCATTCCATGCTTTGCTGTAGACAGTTCTTCTGTCAGAGTTCTGAGCTGTGGCTGACAGACTGTTGTCCAGTGCCAGATTCCGTGAAGAATAATGCTTGGAAAAATTTAATTCAGATTTGCTGGTTTTCTTCCCAAAATAAAATTTGCCAAAATACTGTTTCACCTCAAATATTAAGTCACTATATACCTTTTTTTTTTTTTTTTTTTTGTTTTTTTTTGTTTTTTTTTGTTCTGGTGCCTTGCTAACAGTGGCTGTCCATGTGAAAAATTACTCCAACTTCAGACTGGTAAATGAAAGTTAATGCTTCACAGCATGCCTTATGCTAAGGAGGCTATTCTGTGACCCTGCAGCCCTTTCCAAATAGGAAAACTAACCTAGATTCTCAAATGCCAGATGATTTCCCTGTCACCTTTGTGTTATAGCTGTGTAATGAAAACTGTGGGACAACCCAAAGGAAGACGAGTGCCTTTTAATCTTACAGAACGGAATCCATACATTTAAAAATCTGACAAATAAATTTGTAGTGCAGTATTACTTCAGGGGAAGCCTTTCCACAGCCACCAAATGCTTTCATGTTGCTTCACTTACACACTCTAAGACGTATAACCTTTTCATGGACAAGAATTTTTTTTCCCTAGTGATTTAGCAGTTTAAGAAAAATGATTGTTAAACTTTCATTCATCTGCACGCAGTGGAGTGAAATCATCTACCATTTATCTTGCTTTTTCTCACTGTGGGCGGTTCTCAGAATCAGGATAGTTATGCAGGCAACTACTGAGTGCAGGCAGCAGGTTCCAGTACAAAGGGAGGTTTAAATTAGTGAATATCTGGAGCCATTCTTGGGATTGAAATACAGGAGGCTCCCCCTGAACACCAGGAGCAGTGCTGCGCTGTGCGGGTGCCGGAGCACTGGCAGCACTGGCACAGGCTGCCCAGAGGCTGTGGGGTCTCCTCCCTGCAGCTCTCCAGAACCGCCTGGCCGTGGGCCTGGGCACCCTGCTCTGGGTGGTGCTGCTGGAGCAGGGGCTGGGACACGGGGACACAGAGGGACACAGAGGGCCCTGCCACCTCAGCCATCACGGGGTTCTGGGTGTTTGTTTCTTCATTAGCCATCTGCGTCACAAGGGACAGCATTTCCCATGTGCAGCTTGTGATCTTTGTATTCTTTCCTGTGGGTAAATTAAGTTTTGCTGTATTTGGATGCCCTCTTGTGTCTGAGTTAAGACTTGTGGATGGCTCTTGTAGTCCAGCAGCGGCATGAATCTTTCAGTTTTCACCACGTGGCTGTTCAGAGTGAAAACGGTGGAGAGTATGTACAGCCCATAAGGACCGGGGAAAGGAGGAGATCTGTAGGGATCATTTCAGCACGTGAACAAGGGCAGTAGTTTGCAGACTTTTTATTTTTACTCTACTCAGAATTAAAGATGGCTTTTCTTAGCAGTGCGTCTCAGTCCTCTACCTAAGGGCAGAGTGATATACAGTAGCACTGGATCTTTTCAGAGAGTAAAAGGAGTTTGTAAGCCAGCTTATGGCTTGACTATCATGGCAACGGTGGTACCAGAAGGTCTCTCTTTGTCTCGTTCTTGGATTCTAGTGAAGGATATTGGATCCCCAAACATTTTTTAAGAGTTCTGAGATTGCCACAATCATTTTAATTTACAAAATTTTCTTTGGAGGCAGAATCTCTATTTCTGATTGAAAGGAATAGCAGTAATACCTTAACGTGCTTTTAGTGACTGCCACATTGCTTTTCTTTTCCAAATGTGTATCCAATTCTAGGATGTGCTGACGGAATTGTTGGAGCAGTGTGCTGATGGACTGTGGAAGGCGGAACGCTATGAACTGATTGCTGATATATATAAACTTATCATTCCCATTTATGAAAAAAGGAGGGATTTTGAGGTACTAAATCCATTAGAATTAAGTTTGAATGAGAAAAACCTGATTTTTTTAATCTAACTACATGAAACAGTACATGTCATAGAACAAAAGGGAATTCTAACTACTGTAACTGGAATGTGAATGCATTGAAATGTTTGTGTTTTTATTTTAAAGAATTCCAATTTTTTCAAATAAATGTAAATTAGTGGAATTTAACCTTGAATATTGCCAAGTTGTAAAGGTGCTAAACATATTACTACTGTTCAGTAGCATGGTTGCTGTTAACTACAGGACTGTCATTCACACCTGTTGCAGATAGGAGTGTTGGATGTTAT
>NW_024967503.1:0-734 GCF_019238085.1 Lagopus leucura
CTCCTCCACCACCGCCTCCTCCACCTCATTTCCTGGTTCCTCATTTTACCCTCTACATCCTTGTCATTTTCTTTTTGCCGCTGTTTTTTTTTCTCCTTTTCCTTCTCCTTGTCCTTCTTGTCGTGTCATCACTGCTTTTTTCCTCCTTCTCCACGACGTCCACCTGCACCTTATCCTCCTTGTTTTGTTTGTGCTTCTGCTTACCTGTTCCTGATGTGCTTTTTCCTTCTCCTCCACCTCCTCCACCACCACCTCCACCTCCACCATATTTCGAAGACATTGGTTTTTTCCTCATCAACCTCATTTTGTATTTGCTTCTTTTATCCTCCTCCTCCTCCTCCTCCACCACCACCACGTCCACCTCCACCATATTTCAAAGACGTTGGTTTTTTCCTCTTCCTGCTAATTTTTTGTAGCTGTTTTTTCCTCCTCCTCCTCCTCCATTTCCTCAACCATATGTAAAAGATGCTTCTTTTTTCCTCTTCGACCTCATTTTGTGGTTGCTGCTTTTATCCTCCACCACCACCTCCACCTCCACCTCCTCCTCCATATTTCAAAGATGCTGTCTTTTTCCTCATCGAGCTCATTTTGTAGTTGCTACTTTTATCCTCATCCACCACCACCACCACCACCTCCACCTCCACCATATTTTGAATCCATTTGTTTTTTCCTCTTCCTGCTAATTTTTTGTAGCTGTTTTTTCCTCCTCCTCCTCCTCCTCCACCACCACCACC
>NW_024967503.1:834-1530 GCF_019238085.1 Lagopus leucura
TTGTAGCTGTTTTTTCCTCCTCCTCCTCCTCCTCCACCACCACCACCTCCACCATATTTTGAAGACGTTGTTTTTTTCCTCATGGACCTCATTTTGTAGTTGCTTCTTTTATCCTCCTCCTCCTCATCCTCCTCCTCCTCCTACTCCACCACCGCCTCCTCCACCTCATTTCCTGGTTCCTCATTTTTCCCTCTACATGCTTGTCATTTTCTTTTTGCCGCTGTTTTTTTTCCTCCTGTTCCTTCTCCTCGTTCTTCTTGTGATGTCATCGCTGCTTTTTTCCTCCTTCTCCACGACTTCCTCCTGCACCTTATCCTCCTTGTTTTGTTTGCGCTGCTACTTACGCTGCTAACCTATTCCTTGTCCTATGCCTTTTGTTCCTTCTCCATCTCAGTTTCCTGTCGTAGCTTTTCTCCTCCACCTCCTCCACCATAATTCAATGATGCTGCTTTTTTCCACATCGAGCTCATTTTGTAGTTGCTCCTTTTACCCTCCTCCTCCTCCTCCTCCACCACCACCACCACCACCACCACCTCCACCATATTTCGAAGACGTTAGTTTTTTCCTCTTCCTGCTAATTTTTTGCAGCTTTTTTTTCCTCCTCCTCCTTTTCCACCTCCTCCACCATATTTCAAAGATGCTGCCTTTTTCCTCATCGACCTCATTTTGTAGTTGCTACTTTTATCCTCCTCCTCC
>NW_024967504.1:0-3349 GCF_019238085.1 Lagopus leucura
GTATCACTTACAGGAGCGTTGAAATAATGCACCTAACTTTCCTGAAGGACCTCATTATTTGCAAGGTGCTTTAAAAATTCTGTTTCAATATCTGAAGTAAAAGGAACGAGAGCTGCTCAAGTCATGAGATTGCAATGCTTCATAACACTGGGTAAGATAGTGGGAAAACCAGCTAACCCTGCCAGACTAGCAACTTCCCAGAGGAGAGTGTATCATATTCTGCAGTGCAAACAAAACATTCTGATTTGAGTCATTTATAGACAGAATTTGTTCCAAACTCCAAACATAAATTAAATTCGAAATTTGGGAAAAGAATGCGCTGAGAAGCGAAAAACCACTCAGTAAGCAGCACAATACAACCGTTCAGATAAGTTATTGATGGTAAAACTTCAAATGGTGCATGACACAGCAGAAGCCAACATTCCAAATGCCAGCTGGAATCTATTCAAAACACTTAGATCATGTATAGTTTACAAGAAAAACCAAACAGCAATCTGTGCCCATAGCTCATATTCAAAATACAGTATTCTGCAAGTGAGAGAAGGAATTCTGGAAATCCTTAGAAATTGTATAAGGAAACACAGCTCAGGAGCCCCTCATTTAATAGTTTTTTTACTGTTAAGATGAGTCCTAATGGATATTTCACTAAAACAGCACAATGGAAAAGGGATTTTTCCCAAACAACATTATTTTGCTGTTATTATTACTTGATAGTAATAAATGGAATGCATTTATAAGCATCTATTGTCTTCACCAACTTATTCCTCTAGGCATTCAGACTGCTTCTTAAGCAAAAATGAAAAATGCATGTTTTTATTTTGTATCAAATACAGCACTCATGTTTCATAGCAAAGCAGCTCTAAAAATAAAATGGAGGAAATCCACCCAGCCAGACTCAGAGGAGAAAATGTTATGCTCTGCAGATAGAACAAAATTTTGTCAGACACAGTGTGACATCTGCTTTACAAACACAATCTGTTGGATGTTCTCAAGATTCGTCTGCTGGTTCTATACCCGTTACTCTTATGAAATTTTAAATCAAGTATATATACATGTAAAATTAACATTTCTGCCATACTCTCCATAAAATGTAATCTCACTTTATGATTTTTCTTAGAATTATATGGCTGCAATTTCTATTTTCATTTTTATTATTACATATTTTACATACCGGGGGGTTGGACTCGATGATCTCTGGAGGACCCTTCCAACCCCTACAATTCTGTGATTCTGTGATATTTTCCTGTATTTGACATTGTACATTTAAAAAAAAAAAAAAATTAGGAAATTAGCTCAAATATGGTAATTCAAATGAGATTATGCTTTTCACTGCTGCAGTCTTCTCACCCCCAGCATTCCATTCACATTCCAATTGAGCAACTAACCTCTGATTATTCACTTTTACAAAAGCTCCTGTATTACATCCATCATCATCATATTTCAACTCTAAAGCTTTAGGTATAACAAACAGAATTTCATTCTGCATGGGTGTGTTTTACGTTTCAGTCAGCTGTTCTACACCAGAGAAGATCAACTGGTGATTTTGGGATGGAAACAGGCAAAGTAGAAACTTTAACAGGCACCTGGAAAGCTTTAGGATAGACTGCACAAAATGCAGTAGGATCAGTATTTTGTTTGGCAAGTAGGTGGTCAAGGAGAGTTCATGAAACGGTTAAGGAGAGAATGTAAACGCACAAGGCTTGCACGAATGATCTCCCATAGACAAGAGCTAACCCTCAAGTAGAGGGCCAGTCAGATGCCTTTGCACTGCACTTTGCTGACACCAAGATTTGGAGAGCTGATTAATTTTAGTGAAATACAAGATCTGAGTTACCTTTACGCAAAGAATCAGTTTGCTAATAAGCAAATAAGAGCAGTACAGAGTTTTACACAGACATGGCAGGGTGACTACAGAGACATAGCTCGTACAGGCTAATGGGCTCAAGCTGTCTACATATGATCTGTATCTGCACTGCAACAAAATTATCCTTTGCCCGTAATAAAAATATCCATTCCAAACATAACTTTTCATTGCCTGAAGTATGCCATAACTCGCAGAGCCAGGCAGATATAGTAATGTGGAAAACTTTTGGCTTTATGGCTCATTGTGAGCACACCTATAAGGCACCAGGGTAACACCAAATAATTAATGAAAGACTTGTTTTTTCAGCAAATGACAGAGGTTATTTATATGAAGTGCACTGAAACAGCAGAAATATTTTCTTGGTTTTTCTTTAGTCACTACCAGAAGCATCATGAACTTCCATCCTCTGTGTATAGCTCTAGGATTTTTTCTAAGCAAAGAAACTTTTTTATACATATCTTTTAAATATAAATGTTAGTAGATTCTAAAGATAAATTGTGTAGATTATCTGGTTGTGGTGACGACAGCCTACTTTAAAATGAATAAACCTAGCGTTTTTTCTCCACAAATATTCCATGAAACATTCATTGAGTTATTTTGTGTCAGTTTGATAAACTGCAGACTGAAATCTTACCAAAAGGGAGTTTGAGTCATTCAAAGCGTACCATACATACCATGCATTTACAAGCTAAAAAAAGGTTTGAAAATTTCTGCTTACCAAAAAAAAAAAAAAAAAAAAAAAAAAAAAAAAAAGAGAATATAGCAATAATTCAAAATTTAACTGTGTGAAGAGACAACTTTCAAATCAATCTTTAAGACCACAGGAATCCCTGGATTTTAGTTGGTTTTTGTTTTTGTTTTCCTCCACACTTTGCCTGGAAAACTATAAAATCTATTAGTGATAGTATTTCAATGTGATTGTTACTAGCAGGACAGCTAGCTCCAACAAAAAAACTGTAGAATAGATTTACACAGCAACACACTGTAGCCTCAAGTCAGTTTTGACAGGCTACTAGAAAATACATGTTTTGTAGTAGTTAAGTAAACACACTTAGAATCATACATCACTTGAGTTGCAAGGGATCCTCAAAGGTCATCAAGTCCAACCCCCCTGCAATGAACAGGGACATCTACAGCTAGATCAGGTTGCTTGGAGCCCCCTGCAGCCTGACCTTGAAGGTCTCCAAGGATAGGGCATCTAGTGTCCTTCTGGAAAACCTGTCCCAGTGCCTCACTACCCTTACTGTAAAACATTCTTCCTTATATCCAGTCTCAATCTCCCTTCTTTTAGTTTGAAGCCATTTCCCTTTGCCCTATCATAGTAGGCCCTGCTAAAGAATCTGTAACCCTTCCTTCTTACAGCCCTGCTTTACAGACTGAAGACTGCTCTCATGTCTCCCTGGAGCTTTCTCTTCTCCAAGCTCCCCAGCAGGGAGAGGAGAACAATCCCAGCTCTTTCAGCCTGTCCTTGTAGGATTGGTGTTC
>NW_024967505.1:0-1338 GCF_019238085.1 Lagopus leucura
AGGAAATAATAATAATAATAATAATAATAATAATAATAATAATAATAATAATAATAATAATAATAATTGTTCGATTGACCTGAAATGGATTCAAAAGTGGCGCTGGGATGCAATAAAATGTCTGAAATATGGAAGATTTTTACAGAAATCGAGCCCGAAATGGACGGAAATCCCTCAAATTGATACAGAATCGAGCCTAAAACCCCTCAGAATGACCCAAAATGGACCCAAATCCTTCAAATAGCCTCCAAATTGACCCTAAAACACCTCAGAATGCCCAAAATTGCCCAAAATTTCTCAAATCTCCTCAAAATTATCTCCCAAAACACCTCAGAATGCCCCAAAATGGACCAAAATCCCTCATTTTTGGGCCAATATCCCTCATTTTTGGCCAACATCTCTCATTTTTAGCCAATATCCTCATTTTTTGGGCCAGCATCCCTCATTTTTGGGCCAACATCCCTCAATTTTGGGCCAATATCCCTCATTTTTGGCCAATATCCCTCATTTTCGGACAATATCCCTCATTTTTGGCCAACATCCCTCATTTTTGGGCCAATATCCCTCATTTTCGGACAATATCCCTCATTTTGGGCCAATATCCCTCAATTTTGGGCCAACATCCCTCAATTTTGGGACAATATCCCCCATTTTTGGTCAATATCCCTCATTTTTGGCCAATATCCCTCAATTTTGGGTCAATATCCCTCATTTTTGGCCAGTATCCCTCATTTCTTGACCAATATCCCTCATTTTTGGCCAATATGCCTCATTTTTTGCCAACATCCCTCATTTTTGGGCCAATATGCCTCAATTTTGGGCCAACATCCCTCAATTTTGGGCCAACATCCCTCAATTTTAGGACAATATCCCCCATTTTTGGTCAATATCCCTCATTTTTATCCAATATCCCTCAGTTTTGGGCCGACATCCCCCATTTTTGGGCCAACATCCCTCAATTTTGGCCAACATCCCTCAATTTTGGCCAATATTCCTCATTTTTGACCAATATCCCTCCTTTTTAGCCAATATCCCTCAATTTTTGTCCAATATCCCCCATTTTTGGCCAACATCTCTAATTTTTGGGCCAACATCCCTCATTTTTGGGTCAATATCCCTCATTTTTGGCCAGTATCCCTCATTTCTTGACCAATATCCCTCATTTTTGGACCAATATCCCTCATTTTTGGACAATATCCCTCATTTTTGGCCAATATGCCTCATTTTTTGCCAACATCCCTCATTTTTGGGCCAATATGCCTCAATTTTGGGCCAACATCCCTCAATTTTGGGCCAACATCCCTCAATTTTGGCCAATATTCCTCATTTTTGACCAAT
>NW_024967506.1:0-8202 GCF_019238085.1 Lagopus leucura
TCCTTCGCTAGACTTGTTTGATTATCCTGATCTTCATCAAGCGTTTCTGATACTGCTACAGGTTTGTCACGGTTAATCAGTTGAGACACTTGCTCCGTCATTCTTGATATTGCAGCAACGGCAGAATGAATTGGGGACAGCAATTGTTCGTAGTTTTGGAGCGTAAGAATTAATTCATAAACTAAGGGCGTTCTCTGTTGTTCCTGGTATCTGTCACACGCTGACGTTAGTGTAGCGGCATATTTGTCCGGCGCTGTTGTCACAATTTTCTGCCATATCTCAGGCGTTGTCCTCACTCTTTCAGGGTCGCGGTTTTGGTGTGGTTGGTTAGGAACAAAGTCAGGGTCATACAACATTTCCACCACGCCTATTTCCCTCAAATACTGGATACCCTTTTCAACTGTATCCAATTTTTTCATTGCAATCTTCAAGCCATTTTTGAAGGGATACTTTTCCTTCACGGCTATTAACACTCGTTCCCAGAGGGAGGCAGCCTCATCCGAACATCGACTAATTCCTCTATCAATAGCTGGATCTCTGGCAATGGCACCTAGTTGGCAAGCTTCATTACCATCCAGAGACAAGCTTTGGGCCCCACTGTCCCAACAGCGAACCAACCAGGAAACAATACTTTCATTCGGGCGCCGTGTAAACTCCTTTCTGGAACCTTGGATTTCAGTCATCTTTAGAGGCCGGCGAGTAGTAATAGAGACTTCCTCTTCATCACTCTCTTCTGCATGTCTCTTAGTTTTCGCTTTTGCCTTTCGTGATGGTGGTGGTTCTGAGGAGGGCCCCTCGCCTGGATCTTCCTCCTCCTCCTCCTCTTCTTCTCTTTTTCGTTCAAGACGCGAAGACACTCGTTTCCATTTCTTGCCCTCCACAGGAGCAACTGGTATTGTTACTGGTGTCTCCTGTGATTGATTAGATTTGACTTGGGGATTTTCCCTTCTGGCTTGAACCTCAGCTCGGAAACTCTCTCTCTCCAGAATGGTATTATATAGGGCACGGTAAGCACAAGCCAAACCCCAAATAAGTTGTACCTCCTTAGATTTATGTAAGCCGCATAGTCCCTGACTCAAATACTGGCTTAGTTTCTCAGGATCCCACAGGTGTTCAAGAGTAAAATCCCATGACACTGCGGGTCCCCATGCTTCTAAAACCTTTCCTAAACCTCTCCATATTCCCTGCCAATCATCATTCTCTAGTTTTGGAAGAGACTCCTTTCCCTTAATACGAATGCATAGGAATACATTCAGGAGAATTGATGACACGCACACCAACATGACTATTAATTCAGGATTCAAAAAACGTTTGACAAACCGAGAAGAAAACCCGGAGACTGGTCTGAACATCGTGTTGTTTGTAAAATTAGCTATTCCATTTGGGATGTAGTTGTTTGTGAAATTAGCCATTCCTTCTGGGATGTAGTTGTTTGAGAAATTAGCCATTCCTTCTGGAATGTAGATGTCAAAGTTCAAATCATACCACATTGCAAATAGGTAAAACATAGGTGTCTCCATCAGTGCCCTTAGATAGTTATATACGGATGCAATTCCAAAACACACAAGTGTGAGATGGATTATTGGCCAGTAGGTTGTGACTAACACCATTGCTTTAAATCCTTTACCCAGCACCCCCACGATAACGAGTGGGTTCATCGCTGGTACTTGCTAAAAAAGGGTTAATGAATTGAAGCTAACAAGAGGAGGAAAAAAAAAGGAAAAAAAGGCACTACCCAGACTAAGTAGTGCTCAAAGTTTACAAATATCCCAGAACACTGGCGGTACGCCTAATCTTTCAAGGTCAGGTTTTCCAGCACAGAAACCTGAACTACTGATAATGCTCCCTAACGAAGCTCTCTAAGAGCAGAGAGAAAAAAAGAGATTCGTTCAAAAAGCTAAAAAGCAGTCGCCCCACGTTGGGCGCCAAAAATCTGTCACGGAGTTGACCAGATCAATCTATGTCCGTGACAGGGGTGACAGGCCTCTGCCCTTCCCCCCCCACCCCAGTCCCACAAAAATGGGAAGGAAGGAAGGGAGGAAAAGAGCAGCGGCAACAATCTATGGAGGAAAACTTATTTTACTATAATATCGGAATACAAAATAACACAATATGTACAATTTAATTGAAATTGAGATTAATAAATCAGACAAGATGAGAGAGAGAGAGTTCCCAGGACCGATTCAAACCTGAAAAGCTTGGAATGGCTAGGAAAGCACCTCCAGCACCCACTGCCAGGCAGCAAGAGAGCAGCCCCCCCACCCGGAAGGGCCAGATCCCGTGACTGCTGTAATGTACAGGGATAGGTACTTGGAATTGGGGCAGTGACACTTTAATGTCCCGTACACTACATGATGTTTTGATGTGGAATACTGAAATCCAAAAACAAAAAAAAAAAAACAACAAAAAACAAAAAACATAGAACCATGACACAGCCTAAGCCGTTCTGTGGTTCTGTGTTGTAGAAATGAGTCAGTGTTCTACTTGGGAGTAAAACGGACCAGGTATGGCAGTGGTAGACACAGAGTGTGAATGTGAGTTGCTTTCCTGTGTTTCAGTGTGGTCTTAAGTGTGCAGAAGTACAATGTTTTCTGTTTTCCGTGTTCACGTGAACAGGGGAGGAAAACCACTTGATTGCTGTACTGACATAACAGCAAAAGCTGTACTTGTTTTGTATTTTTAAGACATCATAGGCTTTAAGCGTCTCTTAGAGATCTACAGGAGCTGAATATTCCAGTTTGTTTATTTAATAGTGTGAAAAGTATTGCTTTCTTGTCACTGTTACAATCTTCTTTTGTTGGTGGTGGTGTTTAAGACAAATCCTAAAACTAATAATTAGTGTGCAGCAAAATTTCAGAAAGCTCGACGATGAGAGGTAATTATTATTTCAATATCACTAGTTCACTTTAATGTAAAAACAAAGCAAAGCATCTAGCCAGTTGTTGGAATGTTCCCTCTGTGGATTATGGACACAGAAAGTAAAGGTTGTGCAACGAGAGCAGCAAGCAGTTGCATATCCATGTGAGTGTTTTAAGTGGGAAGTGGTGTTTTGAGAGCAAACTGCTCTACAACACTTTGTGCAAGTATTCTTCGCTTAGTACGGGAGTGGTCAATGTTAGAAAGGTAACGAAATGATTGTGAATCTTGTCGGATTGGTCAAACCACTGCATAACAAGTTACCATGCAGATGGAGCATGGACGTACTTCTTTGAGGCTGTGCAGGTGCTGTTCAGCAACAGCAGAAGGGCTGGTTTGGTTACCAGCCCATAGCACAGCACCGGGAGCTGATAGGAAGAAAATGAATCGCATCTCATCTGGTCCCAGGTCAGTAGGCAAGCTAATATATCTTGTTAGAATAGTTAGTGTAAATGGAAAAATAGGCAACAACAGAGGCCCGAAAGAATTTCTGTGCCCAAAACCATGGGCATATCTTTAATTTTTCTGGATAGTCTGAAGTCTTCTGCCTGTAAACTTTGTGTATGCTTATACAATCACAAGTATAACACAGCTTTCCTCCTTTAAAAATGGAATGAAAGAAGGAAGGATGAATGATAGATAGTCTTATAGGTCATGTACAGAGATTTGCAGAGAGCAGAGGTTCTCTCAGTTGGCAGAGAGAATCCTCCCTCGTTTGGCCTTGGCTCTCCTGTTGCCAGTGCCCATGAGCGTTTGTGGATGTGGGGTTAAGGACCAGAGACAAGGTGAGCATTTTGCATTTGCTGAATGCTGAGGAAAGGAATTCCCCTTGTGGAGTAAAGTTTATTGATTCCTAAAGAATCACAGAATCACAGAAAGTCAGGGATTGGAAGGGACCTCAAAAGATCATCTAGTCCAGTTCCCCTGCTGGAGCAGGAACACCTCAGTTAGGTCACTTTTTTGCCCCCCTGAAAATATAAATGTTTGGTAGTTTGGTGATGGAATGTATTTAATATTATTCCTGCTTGTATAAAAACATTTTAATAGTAATTTTTGTGCTGACAAATAGCTGCTTCCACGTTTGTTTCACAAAATGGACTTTCAAGCAGCTGAAAATACTGTTCATACTTAATTTAGATTTAACATTATTCTGATTAGTTTAGTACTGTTTTCTGTTGAGTATGTTTTCTTTCTTAATCTGAGCTGTGCGCTTTCTGACTGTGATTCCAAGTCTTCTCTGAACCCAGGTTTCCCTTACTGAGAGTCAGTGCTTTTTATGAAACGTACGAGCAGATTACCGCTGTGGATGAACTTCATGGTGAAACCATCATGTACAGTTTTACATATATGCATTATACTTGTCAAATGTGTTAAAAAATACAAGAAATTGAAAACCTTTTTTTTTTTTAACCAGTTGTTAAAACTATAACTAAAAATTGCATT
Source organism: Lagopus leucura (assembly GCF_019238085.1). NCBI lineage: Eukaryota > Metazoa > Chordata > Aves > Galliformes > Phasianidae > Lagopus > Lagopus leucura. The sequence goes on from NW_024967506.1 coordinate 4,360, forward strand.
TTGGCTATTTGGAGAATAGCTTAAAGAATTCCTTGCTGTCCTCTAAATGACAACCCTACATTATCTTGGGCTGTGAGATCCTACCAGCCACTTTATCGTGTGCATTTACATATTGTTTCACAAAGTTTGTGATGGTTTGTAAGCATGGGAGGCAAAGTAGCAGCTATTTGGTACATGTTACTCTAACCTGATGTTATCACAACTAGTAGAAGAGCTGGCTGATTAGAATACCCACAAATAAATCTTGTCCTCCCAAGGGAAGCTGTGGCATGGTCAGCCCAAGCACTGCCTGCATTCTGTGCTGAGATAGTTCCGTTCCAGTCTGAGTTCTCAAGTCAAGAAGAGAGGTGTGAGCTAAAACTTATCAGGAAATGATTAAACAAAATGCAGCTTTGAGTCCATAGTGAAAGCCAATTTTAATCTTGATGTGGTAAGTGGGGCAAAAATGTTACATACTTCACATTATCTAGAAGATGAGTTGGTGAGAAAAATGTCAGCATGCTAAGATGGCAGTGTAGCATTCACACTGGGGAGCAGACAACGTGCTTAATGTTCATTGCTGTCCTGCCAAATCACAAGTCAGACTCAGCAGGATGTCGGTTATCCCGTGGCTTCTGCTGAATTTTCCCTCTTTCTTTCCTTTATGCTCTCACATTTTCCTCTTTCTAGGAACTAACATATTAAATTGTACAGAAGCTGGGAAGAGACCAGTTGATGTTTGCTGCCAGCTTAAGAATGAGAACACTTACTGGCTCTACCACTAATGCTGAAGGAAAAGAATGATGTCTGAAGAGAGGAGAGAGAAGGATCACTTTTTATAAAATGAAGTTAAAAGACTGGAATTTAGCGAGAAAATTTGGAGAGCCCATTCTCAGCTGTGCTGAGAAGAGGGAAACGGAACTAAGGAACACAGAATCACTTAAAATTAAGCTTGCTGTAACCAAGCGAGCTTGTATTTCTGCACAAGTTTCCAAGACCTGCTAGGTCAATTTTAAATGCTTGTGCTTACTCCACCAGCATATCTTCATCCAGGAGGGAGTAAAAGATCGTGATTGCTTCCAAACAGAAATAAACATTAATGCCTCTCCTAAGTCTCTTAAGAATATGCATTTTTCAACAGTGCAGTGTTAGTATGGAGGGAAGTTGACTCCTATGTGTTGAAACACACTTCATGTGTAATACCCTTCTGGTGTGACACAGGCATAATGTGTTTATGGATCTAGGCAGTGAAGGTGCAATCTCTAATGATGACCTCAGTATGGTACTGGTAGACCATCAGCCCCAGCAGCATGGATCCAGAAAGGCATTCCCTTTGCAAAGATTTTACATTCTAAAATCTTTATTCCTAGTTGCTAAAATGAAATAATGAAATGAAATGAATAAAACGGAGATGCTGCAGGGGCCTTTTCTCCCCTTGCTGCTGCTTTTCTTTTTGTTGTTGTTGTTCCTGCACAGAATCTGTGATTCTGCACGCTGCTGGGTTCGAGGCACCTGGAACTGCTGCTGCCCAGCTAAGCTTGCCGTCCTTCACACAGTTTCCTCTCTGGCAAGATTTTGAAGATTATGAAGAATATAAACGTGCAGTAAAAACTCAAATTCACAGCTAGAGGCTGCACCTCCTCTGGGTAACAGATTAGCTGGATAACCATCAGCTGAGCAGATCATGAGACCATAAAGCAATGAAAGAAAACAGCTTGCTAGACTTTGGAACTACCTCCATTGAACTTAGGCTTTTGCCTCTGAAATTAACATGCTTCTGTAGGTAAATGGATTTCCTTAACAGCCAAAAGGCCGGTCCTGAAGTAGAAAGAGCTGTCAAAAATCAGTCTGGCTAAAAGTAGTACGGTGTCCAACCCCTCAGGGAAAGCTTCAAGTTTGTCACTAAAATAGAACAAGTCCACAATGAGAGATTTGTTATTTTTTTTCTTTTTGCCTTATAGGCCTTTCTTCTTGTAAGTAGACATGTTAGACACTTTGAGAGCTCTATCTGGAATGTTAGTGTGCAGTTCTACACACACAAAAAAAACAACATTTAAGAAATTACTATGATAAACATACATTATTCAGGATTTTGCATTACTTACCTTTCATTTCCCGTTTTTCCTTCTTTGCTCATCTTGTACTGTGTATAAGGTACCATGTACTGGAGGAAAGGTACAATATATTAAGCTCCATTTTGAATTAGACCATGAACTGCCTTAGTGACCTAGTCTGAATGTAGTTTGGACTAAAGTCCCTAGATCCCATACTAGCCAGTGAATCATTCCACCCCTTTCCTCTCACTGAATTTAGATCTCCCTGGATCTTTGGGGATCTCTTCTTTAGAGCTGCAAAATGTGGCCTGAGCTGGGAGAATCTTGATATATATTTGTACAGTGTCTCCTTGGAAGTGTTTATGAAACCTCTTGTACTTAAAGAAAGTATTTCTTGAGCAGGCTCTTGTTTTTATTTCTCACAATTGTTTCATTTGAATATCTTGCTAGCTCCTCCGTAACTGTAGTATTGCTGCCCTCCTCCTAAAAGCACTGGTTAAAGGGAAGCAATGTCATCTCCTTGTGCAGGGTTATGTATTAATTATAGAAGGAGCAAATTGCTGTGTCTTCAAATTGTTGGCAACTCTTTTGGTTTTTGTGACAAGCCTGCTGTTAAGCCTTAGATAAGGTAAAAACTTCTGAAATTTTTACTTTAGCTTCTATTCTTTGTCACTGTAATGTAGTAGGTCTCTACATCAGCCTACACTTCTCATTTAACCCAGAACTATTTAAAGAAGTTTAAGGAAACATTATGAAGATGACAGGACAGTGCTTTTATTGTGTTAAAAGTGAATACATTGGTGCAAAACAAAGATTGAAAATTAAACCTTAATTAAATCAAGCCTTAAACCTGAAAACACAGGAAGTTGGTTATTCAATTCAAGCTTTTTGATTCCCTTTTAGCTCTGTTAAAATCTGTGAGTATGGCTTTATTTGGAATATTTGCATGTTGGAGTTTCAGTCTGTGGCTTTTTGTATGGATGCATTCTTCATGGTGTGTCTACTGCTGTGGTCTTGTATTTCAGTTACGCAGCTCCTTCAAGCAAGCTTTTGGTAAAAAGAAATCTCCCAAGTCAGCATCTCCTCATTCAGATATTGAGAAGATGACAGATTCTTCATTGCCTTCATCGCCAAAGCTGCCACACCATAATTCTACTGTTTCTACACCATTGCTGAGAGCTTCTCATTCCAATTCTTTGTAAGTGATTTCTATTTTTATTTTTTAAATGGAAAAATGGGTGGAAAGCATCTTAGTACGCAGTTAGAGGAAAAGAGCAAAATCGTGCTTTTGATAGGTCCAGCGTTTATATGCTAGTTCTGTGGGACATCTCTAGGCTGCTTTCTAGAACAAACAATGGCAAAGTATATCTTAAAACATCCCATCCTGTTGATTCCTCTGAATGGGAATCTACAAATCTGTGAAAGGACTACAAGAGTTTGACAGCTTTTTGGTTATGTGCACTGCTAAAACCAGACCGCAGTAGAAGCTATAGCGGGTCCAGCAGGGTAGCCTTGTACATGTGTGCTGGTCTGCTCCTACTGGTTGGCCCTACTCCTGAGCAATACTTGCTTTATCTCCCAGAGAAGGGGCTGGTTTTGGCTAAGTGGATTTGATAAAGTCCTTAACCATGTCCAACCAAGGACCCAACTCCACTATACCACTCAGTGTCACATCTCTACTTTTCTTGAAAATCCCCCAGAGTGATGCTATTGCTTCTCTAGGCAACCTGTTCTAATGCCCAACCACTTTTTCTAGGGTTTTCCCTAACAGCCAACCTGAACTTCCCTTGGCATAACTCAAGGCCATCAT
>NW_024967507.1:0-1485 GCF_019238085.1 Lagopus leucura
GGGTCGTTCTCCGTCATTTGGTGCGCCGGACGTCATTTGGTCCGGGTGACTTCATTTGGTCAGTATGACGTCATATGACGTATGTATGAGGTCATATGGGGTTTTTTACGTCATTTGGGGCGTTCTCCGTCATTTGGTGTGCCGGACCTCATTTGGCCCGGGTGACTTCATTTGGTCGGAATGTCGTCATATGATGTCTGTATGAGGTCATATGGGGTTTTTTACATCATTTGGGGCGTTCTCCGTCATTTGGTGCGCTGGACGTCATTTGGTCCGGGTGACTTCATTTGGTCGGTATGTCGTCATGTGACGTCTGTTTGAGGTCATATGCGGTTTTTTACATCATTTGGAGCGTTCTCCGTCATTTGGTGCGCCGGAAGTCATTTGATCCGGGAGACCTCATTTGGTCGGTATGTCATCATATGACGTCTGTATGATGTCATATGGGGTTTTTTACATCATTTGGGGCGTTCTCCGTCATTTTTTGCGCCGGACGACATTTGGTCCGGGTGACTTCATTTTTTCGGTATGTCGTCATATGACGTCTGTATGAGGTCATATGGGGTTTTTTACATCATTTGGGGCGTTCTCCGTCATTTGGTGCGCCGGACGTCATTTGGTCCGGGTGACTTCATTTGGTCGGTATGTCATCATTTGTCGTCTGTATGAGGTCATATGGGGTTTTTTACATCATTTGGGGCATTCTCCGTCATTTGGTGCACCGGACGTCATTTGGTTCGGGTGACTTCATTTGGTCGGTATGTCGTCATATGACGTCTGTATGAGGTCATATGGGTTTTTTTACATCAATTCGGGCGTTCTCCGTCATTTGGTGCGCCGGACGTCATTTGGTCTTGGTGACTTCATTTGGTCGATATGACGTCATATGATGTCTGTATGAGGTCATGTGGGGTTTTTTACATCATTTGGGGCGTTCTCCGTCATTTGGTGCGCCGGACGTGATTTGATCCGGGTGACTTCATTTGGTCGGTATGACGTCATTTGACGTCTGTATGAGGGCGTATGGGGTTTTTTACATCATTTGGGGCGTTCTCCTTCATTTGGTGTGCCGGACGTCATTTGGTCCGGGTGACTTCATTTGGTCGGTATGACGTCATATGATGTCTGTATGAGGTCATATGGGGTTGTTCACATCATTTGGGGCGTTCTCCGTCATTTGGTGTGCCGGACGTCATTTGGTCCGGGTGACTTCATTTGGTCGGTATGATGTAATATGACGTCTTTATGAGGTCATATGGGTTTTTTTACATCAATTCGGGCATTCTCCGTCATTTGGTGCGCCGGACGACATTTGGTCGGGGTGAATTCATTTGGTCGATATGACGTCATATGATGTCTGTATGAGGTCATGTGGGGTTTTTTACATCATTTGGGGCGTTCTCCGTCATTTGGTGCGCCGGACGTGATTTGATCCGGGTGACTTCATTTGGTCGGTATGTCGTCATTTGACGTCTGTATGAGGTC
>NW_024967508.1:0-1096 GCF_019238085.1 Lagopus leucura
CTACAGGGACACTTAGGGGACACTTTGGGGACATGGGGGGTTCTGGAGGATTCAGGATGGGGCAAAGAGGGGAGGAATGGGAATCTATGGGGACACAACGGGGATAAGGGGGATCAATAGGAATAAATGGGGACCAACGGGGAACAATGGGGATCAATGGAAATCAATGGAAATCAATGGGGCTCCATAGGAATCAATGGGGACCAATGGGAACCAATGGGAATCAATAGGAATGAATGGTGACTCGACTGAAGCCAATGGAGACCAATGGGGACCAATGGGGACCAATGGGACTCCATAGGAATCAATGAGAACCAATGAGGACCAATGGAGATCAATGGAAACCAATGGGAACCAATGGGACTCAATGGAAACCAATGGAAACCAATGGGGATCAATGGGGATCAACGGAAACCAATGGGAACCAATGGAAACCAATGGGACTCCATAGGAATCAATAGGGACCAATGAAACCAATGGGAACTAATGGAAACCAATGGGAACTAATGGAAACCAATGGGACTCCATAGAAATCAATAGAGACCAATGGGAACCAATGGAAACCAATGGGACTCCATAGAAATCAATAGAGACCAATGGGAACCAATGGAAACCAATGGGACTCCATAGGAATCAGTGGAAACCAATGGGGACCAATGGGAACCAATGGCACTCCATAGGAATCAATGGAACCAATGGGACTCCATAGGAATCAATGGAAACCAATGAGAACCAATGGGGTTCAATGGGAACCAATGGGATTCAATGGGGATTGATGGGCATCGATGGCAACCAATGGGACTCCATAGGAATCAATGGGGACCAATAGGGACCAATGGGGACCAATGGGACTCCATAGGAATCAATGGAAACCAATGGGTACCAATGGGAACCAATGGAAACCAATGGGACTCCATAAGAATCAGTGGAAACCAATGGGGATCAATGGAAATCAATGGGGCTCCATAGGAATCAATGGGCCCGTGATAGAAAACAATGGGAACCAATGGGACTCCATAGGAATCAATGGAACCAATGGGAACTAATGGAAACCAAAGGGAACTAATGGAAACCAAAGGGACTCCATAGGAATCAA
>NW_024967509.1:0-1635 GCF_019238085.1 Lagopus leucura
GGGCACGGCAGGGTTTGTCTGGATAAATCAACAGGATGACAGGTGTGGTTGTGATGGGACTGAGTTTGTGTCTTCCTCCTTTGTCTTGGAGAGCCTGAGGCCCAGAGGAGAACATGGCCAGACCATGGAACCTCCTGTCCTCTGCTGAACAGCTGCAGAGTAGTTCCATTTTTGTCATGGACATCCGTACAAACATACGTAATCAAAATTATACATCATTACAGCAAATTGTGCACCTAATGCTGGTAACTGCCTTGGTGATGCCATGGGCATTTCACAAGAGGCAGAATGCTGACAGATCCATGTGTCACACAGGTGTTGGTGTCATGGGCTCAAAGGGACAGCACAGAAAGCGCTGCAGCCCTGTGTCAGCCCAAGGCAGAAAAGTACAGGATGGTGTGCAAAGCCTGAGGTAAGAGGGCAGGCCAGAGGGCACGGCAGGGTTTGGCTGGAAAAATCAACAGATTAAAAGGAGTGGTAGTGATGGGACTGATTTTGTGTCCTCCTCCTTTGTCTTGGAGAACCAGAGGCCCAGATGAGAACATGGTCCGACCATGGAACCTCCTGTCCTCTGCTGAACAGCTGCAGAGATGTTCCATCGTCAACATGGACATCAGTACAAAGATATGTAATCAAAATTACAGCAGCATTGCAGCAACTCGTGCACCAGCTACTGGCACGTGCCTTGGGGTTGCCATAGGCATGTCACAGGAGGCAGAAAGCTTATGATCCATGTGTCACACAGGTATTGGTGACATGGGCTCAAAGGGACAGCACAGAAAGCACTGCAGCCCTGTGTCAGCCCAAGGCAGAGAAGTGCAGGATGGTGTGCAGAGGATGAGGTAAGAGGGCAGGCCAAAAGGCACGGCAGGGTTTGGCTGGTTAAATCAACAGATTAAAAGGAGTGTTTGTGATGGGACTGATTTTGTGTCCTCCTCCTTTGTCTTGGAGAGCCTGAGGCACAGAGGAGAACATGGCCAGACCATGGAACCTCCTGTCCTGTGCTGCACAGCTGCAGAGATGTTCCATCATCCACATGGACATCAGTACAAACATACGTAATCAAAATTACAGCAGCATTGCAGCAACTCGGGCACCAGCTACTGGCACGTGCCTTGGGGTTGCCATGGGCATGTCACAGGAGGCAGAAAGCTTATGATCCATGTGTCACACAGGTATTGGTGGCATGGGCTGCATGGGGTGATGATAGAAAGCGCTGCAGCCCTGTGCCTGCCTAAGACAGAGGAGAGAAGGATGGTGTGCAGAGGCTGAGGTAAGAGGGCAGGCCAGAGGGCACGGCAGGGTTTGGCTGGTAAAAACAACATTATGACAGCAGTGGTTGTGATGGGACTGATTTTGTGTCTTCCTCCTTTGTCTTGGAGAGCCTGAGGAACAGATGGGAAAATGGCCAGATAATGGAACCTCCTGTCCTGTGCTGCACAGCTGCAGAGATGTTCCATCGTCCACATGCACATCAATACAAAGACATGTAATCAAAATTACAGCAGCATTGCAGCAACTCGGGCACCAGCTACTGGCAGGTGCCTTGGAGATGCCATGAGCATGTCACAGGAGGCAGAAAGCTTACGATCCATGTGTCACACAGGTATTGGTGTCATGGGCTCAAAGGGACAG
>NW_024967510.1:0-13556 GCF_019238085.1 Lagopus leucura
AGGAGGGCGAGGAGGGGAGGAGCGGGGGGCGGAGGGGCGCCGCGGGTCGGGACGGCGGCACGCGAGAGCCGGGCGCCGCAAACGTCTTTCGCGCGAAAACGCCGCGCATGCGCCGCGCCGCGGTCGCGTAGCGCCGTTGGGGCGCCGCTGTGGCCGAGGGGGCGGGGCGTCGTCCGGGCGACGGGAGACGGGCGGCGGGGAGGGGACGGAATGTCGCGACAGAAGGACGGAGGGGCGGGACCGGCTCCGCGAGGCGGCGGGGGCGAGGCCGGAGCGGGGATGCCGGCCGAGGGCGCGGGAGGCCGGGGGCCGCCGGCCAGGGAGAGGCGCGCGGCGGCCGCTGAGGGCGGTGCGTCGGCGGCGGTAAGTGCCCGCGGGGCGCGGGGAGGGGAGGGCACGGCGGGTGACAGCGGACGCGTGCGGAGCCGCACCGCCTGGTGCCGCCAGCGTGCGGGCTGTACCGAGCGTCGGAAGCGGTGAATGAGCAGCGCGGCGCTCGCCGAAAAGCTCCGCTAGCGTCACTGCACCTCCTGAAATAGGAGATGGAACATCTGTCCGCCGCCAGGTCGTAATAAAGTCTTCCTTCGAGTATCACTGATCTTTAATAGGTGCACGGATGTAGCCAGGCCGCCTGGACGGACAGATGAAGGTCCCTCCGGCAGTGTCGGTGTCACGGCACTGAACTGCCTGCCGCTCCAGCGGCGTGCCGCAGCCCGCGCCGCTCAGCCCGCAGGCTGGGAGCTCCGAGCCGGGCTCTGCTGCAGCCCGTAGGAAAAGCCGCGTTGCGAGGAGTCAGCGCGCTGCCGGCAGAAGCGGTGTGACGGCGGGTCGAGACGGGTCCCGTAACGGAGCCGTGTAGGTATGCGCTGTGCCTGCTGCATGCGTGAGCGGAAATTACTGGTCTGTAGTAGTCTGGTAGAGTTTGCTTACAGCCCTCGGACATCGGCTCGGGGCGATATCCCGGCAGCGATAGGGAGCGTCCTGCCAGGCCGGCATTGCCGGCGCGGGGATGGCTAGCGTCGTGTTTCTGACTTTGTTAGCAGCTGCGGTTGCCGTGCCCGCAGATCTGTCGTGTTACATTTCACTTGGCTGACTGATTTTGGCCTAACCTGCCATAGGTTGAGAGTATTTTCCTGTGGGGCTATTAAAAATCTTTGATGGTAAGCGGCAGTCAGATGTCAAAGGCTGAATTTCCCCAGGCATGACAGGAAGGCAAGCGCGGTCTCCCACTCCTCAGCACTGAATGGCACGTAGTCGTGGGTTCCTACCTACCTTGTAATTGCTAATCAGCGTGCATGTCCTGCTTTTGGTTTTTTAGGAGGGGTGAGGAGGGGTTCTTTTAAAAAAGAAGTCATGGTGTATTGTATTAATGGTGTGTGACACTCAGTGAGTCCGTTGTGATGGTTTGCACGCCCATGGGAACGTGCTCCCATGTTGGCAGTCAGCGACTTGCAAGAGCTGCCAGTTTAAATGGGTGTCAGGTTGGTGTCTGAATCAAGAGTTTGTTTTGCTATGCAACGTGAGAACTTTGCACGGGATTTAATTGTCAGCCTTCTGTTTCATTCAACTTGAATTATATTTTTCAGAAGATATGCAAATACACCATACAGTTTTATGTCTCTGGATACAAAGCAGAAAAAACCCCACGAGCTTCTTGTGATCTCCACAAAAGGCATTGGCAGAAGTGGCAAGTTTTCTGCAAAGGCTGTGTTAACTTCCATTTGTTTTAGATTTGCCTGCAGGACAACCACTGTGGGTTTGGGATATGCACCCACCTCAGTCCCCTCTGAAATTCTCACTTAAGAAATGCAGATGGCCCAAATGTACAAACAGGTGTCCTGTGAGACAGCAGAGCACGTCACATACCCAGTCCTGAGTCAGTGAAATGCAGTTGAGATTGAAGCACTGCAGTTAGTTTTTTTTTCTCGTTGCTCCTCATTCCTGACGTTCTCCTTTCTGCTTTGCAGACCTCCCTGCTGCCAGTGCTGGTAGTGCTGAAGGCAGCGCTGAGCCGTGCAGCCATTTTGAGCTGCGTGCCCAACAGCCATTGTTTCCCTTCAGGGAGCTCTGAATGCATTACGCAGGTCCAGCACTACATTTGCAAATGCATTTCATCTCTTTTCCCTTCTCTGTATTTGCTGGAAGAAAATGTCACCAAAACTCAGGAGGAAAGAAAGATGCCACAGTATGCTAACAGTTAGAGAAATGCATTTTGGGGAGGGTTGTTATTTTTTTTCTATGAGCCAACAATTGCAGCATGTACTCATCTGTTTCTGGATGAGGACCAAGTTTACACAGGCTGGATCCACTGCTGCTCAAACAACACCTCGTGTGCACTGTTTGCATTTTTGTCCTCCCACTTTCCCCATGCATTGTGGAGATCAAAGTCTTCGTTTTAAGACGTGGGGAGAGCAAGGTAGAATAGTGAATATAAAACACAAAGAAAACACTAGGTAGGAAAAGCTGTGCTTGTAAAAGGCACTGCCTCCCCGGACTCATTCTGTTCATTTTGCATTTGCTTGTTAAAAGAAGCTGAAATTAACAGCTTATCTACAGAAAAAGCATAAGCAGCAGCAGATAAGACTGGGGCACAATGCTGGTAGTTTTTAAATGCCAGATGGGTTGTTCACACTGCCCTCGAGTGCAGCTGATGCTCAGCTCTTACCCTCTATTTACTCACCTTGGCATTTCAGCTGGTGCCTCTCAGGTTTCCTGCAGGATATATACTGTGCATTAATGGGAATCCTGGATCCTCCACCACTTCATGGTGTCCTGGGTGCACTTTCAGCCCCATTCCTCTCTGCCCCTACCAACCACTCAATCTAAGAGCTGGGATACAGCTTTGCTTGGGTATAAGCAAGGGGTTAAGAAACTCTCACCCTGACCAAAAGACTGTTCTTACGTAGATGATGTTGTCGGCCAGGCACAGGCACTGCTTTGGCTGTCACTGATCATGGATGGAGAAAACATGATGGCTGAACCAGGTCACGATAGCTATCTGTGAAGTGCTACCATACCTCCCTGTCATTGCCTTCTACGTGGGTTCTGTCTGCGGGTGTCCCTGCGAGGTGCTGCTGTTTGCAGCCCAGCCCCCCCACGGCTGTCATGCACACCAGAGGCCAAACTGCTGTGGCCTGTGGGGCTGAGCTGCTCTCAGCTGCTGGGGAGGATGAGCCCTCTTGGGCATCCCCTCATCTGCAGAGGCAGGTGAGTGGGCATCAGATGGTTAATTTTCTTGTTATTAAACTGTAGGAACCTTGTGCTCACAAGCCACCATTTGCTCTTTAGATTAATTCACTCAGTAATTCCGAGATCAAGTTGAAGCATGATTTTAGCAAGATTACACTTGGTTGCCTTTTCCTTTTTTTTTTTCCTTCTCCAACAGTGCTCCAATGTTACCAGTTGCAGAGGAGCATGGCCTCATAGCACGTCTCAAATGTTCAACTTTGAACAAAATCAGAATGCCTCATGCCTGCCTCGAGCGTTCTTTGCTAAGGTTGCTGTACCCTGTTCTGTTTGGTATCAGAGCTTTTACTGTTTCTGTTTAGATACGTGGACAAAGATGTAGATGACAGAGAAGTGTTTTCTCATTCTGGCTTGGAATCAAACCTCTCAAGAGCAGGTAAAGTCTGCGTGTTTGTTGGTGTATTTGGTGGGGCACGCTGCACCTCCTACAGGAAGGTTCCATTCTCCCTGCTGCTGCCTGACTGGAAGGGCTCTTTGCACACATGGTGCAGGGGACTGCGAACAACAAAATAGGCATTGAATGGGACTTGAAGAACAAGTCTGTTGCCAAGTCAGTCACTGGAAATAAGACGTGAAAAGAAGAAGGTATTTTAACATTGTCAAGTATTGTTCAAAAATGTGTTGTTTCTTTGTAGGCTGACTCGCTCAGGGATACTGTTTCCCTGTGCTGTTCTCTGGGGGTTAGAAATGAGGCTGTCATCTCCTGCCAAACTCCTGTAATCTTTTAAAATTAGCAAGCAATTAACAAGTATAATTCATTACAGGGTATTTAGTGTCCAAAAAGCTTTAGTGAGAGACCTTTCTCGCTAGAACACAGACTGGGACGTTGTACAACCCATACATAATGGGAATGTGCCATTTTCAAGAGTTGGCAAATAAAATGGAGCTAAAGCAAAACCAAGAACAATCTATGTGTACTTGGTCGTGGTTCTTAAAAATAGTTTGTTATCACTAACAGCATTTGCATATTAATGAATCTCTCAGTATTCGTGAAATAAAAAATAATGGTGCATCCCTGTTTTTTCCTTAAGACCAGGACATTTCTCTGAGGAAATGGATTCACCTTCCCAAAAATATCCAGTCAAAAAGCGAGTGAAAATTCATCCCAACACGGTAACAGTGAAATATACATCTCATTATCCCCAGCCAGGAGAAGAGGGAGATGAGGATGGCAATGAAGACGCAGGGGTATTTATGGAGGACAGTCCAAAGACAAGACTACTGAATGCTGGGAAAAACAGAGAAAGGACCTTTTTTGGTACGACAGACACACAGCTTCAGCCAGCACAGCTGCCCAAACCCAGTGAGACGGGGCATTTCCAGAACTTTCCTGAAGGAAATATCCTGCAGTCAAGGAAAATGTGGATAGTCCTTTTTGGATCTGCCGTGGCTCACGGATGCGTGGCTCTAATTACACGATTAATTTCTGATCGTTCCAAAGTGCCATCACTAGAGTTAATTTTCATCCGTTCAGTCTTACAAGTGCTGTCCATTACTGCTGTGTGTTACTACCACGAGCCACCCTTTGGCCCCAGAGGGTACAGACTGCGGCTCTTCTTCTATGGGGTCTGCAACGTTATCTCCATTACGTGTGCTTACACTTCTTTCTCTATAGTTCCCCCCAGTAATGGGACCATTATGTGGAGGGCTACCACTACAGTGTTCAGTGCCATTTTGGCTTTTTTGCTAGTCGATGAAGGAATGGCTTACGTAGACATAGTTACGGTAGTTGGCAGCGTGTTTGGTGTTTGTCTGGTCATGATCCCCAACATCGTTAAGGAAGAAAACTCTCTGCTGAGCACCTGGAAGGAAGCTTTTGGCTACACCATGACTGTCATGGCAGGCTTGACCACCGCTCTCTCCATGATAGTCTACAGGTCAATCAAAGATAACATCAGCATGTGGACAGCACTGTTCACCTTCAGTTGGACAGGAACAGTATGGGGAGCATCCACCATGTTCTTACTTCAGGAGCCAATCGTCCCGCTGGATGGAGAAACCTGGAGCTATCTGCTCGCCATCTGCCTGTGTTCCACAGCAGCCTTCCTGGGGGTCTACTACGCCTTGAGCAAGTTCCACCCTGCTCTGGTCAGCACTGTACAGCACCTAGAGATAGTCATTGCCATGGTCCTGCAGCTCATCGTGCTGCGCATCTTGCCAGGTACTTACGATCTTGTTGGGGGAGCAGTTATTTTAGTTAGTGTTTTTTTCCTTGCATGTTATAAACTGTCCTGGAAGAATTTAGGAAGGCAAGATTATCAGGAGATTGTGGATTCTTCCATTAAATGAACTGCGGTTTTGTTGTCCAGTTCTGGACATGCGTTACTGTTGTATGTGCTATGTGTGCGACCACATGAAAGTAACATATTCCAACTTTGTTGTGTCCTACTGTGCTGGTCAGGTCCTCTTTCTACTGTGTAACTTCACAGCTGATGTAGCAACGTTGGTATTTCCACACTTCTATGACAGGTGAATTTGTTCTAGCGCATACAGTCACTGTTTGTCATGTGATGAAAGGATATTTGTCTCCAGCACGGGGGGTAGTGGAGCACAGGACAAGTTGTAGGCCTCTTCTGCCTCACTTACCCTGCTAAAGTAATATAGAGACAGAGGGATCCACTAGCATCTGTCATTACTGTGCGCTGTGGTAGTAGGAAGATGAGCACAAACATTAAAATGGTCAACCAGGGTGTCTGTATCCTCTGTAACACTTCTTACACTTTGGCTGTAATATTCCAAATGAAGTAATGCTAATAGTTCTGTGATTATCACTTGTGTTTCTGGTGTCTATATAAACAAGAGAATGTATCAGTAAAGCTTTTTGTGCTCTGTGGTCAGGCTTCTATCTGAACTGACACAGGAAGCCCAGACCTCTAGAAGTGTCTTTCCCCCATGCCCTTGAGTGGATCTGCAGTTCTGCTACAGCTCTGAAAGAGAGCTCCAGGAAAATTCCTGATAATAAAAGATCTACCTATGGAGCAGGGCAGTATTCCTTCTCTAGAGCCACCTTCTCCAAAAGAGGTTTCAACTGTTAAGCAAGAGAGGGAAAAATAAAAGCTGCATTTGAGACTGAGGTGTGAGCAGTGGTGTTTACAAGAAACAGCCTGGGAGGCACTTAGTGACTGCAAAACCATTCCCAGAACAGTCAGCCCTAAACACATTCTCCAACCCAAAGAAGTAATGCAAGCTTAGTGTCCTTTCAGTAATTTTCTAAGTCAGCGTGCTTGGTTCCTAACAATTAAAAAACAGTTAAAAATTAAATGGACAAAAAGCACTGGAGTGTCCATGGTTGCAGATGGCATTCCTGGCCCTGCTAACAGCTAGGAAAGAGAAAGACCTGCGTCCACAGTTGTGCGTTCTGCAATTAAATGCAGCCTAGTAATTGCATTAATCCCTACCACACATCTTTCCTACTCTGCCATGACCATCAGTAAGGAATGTGAGGTCAGGCATCGGAGGCATTTGCTCTCATCTTTCTTGTCTTTCTGGGAACTCCTTGGAACTGCTGGGAGCCAGCTGAAAAGGCACAGCAGGAGTCTGAGCACACAGTGGGTTTGTTTTGCACCCCGTGCCACCAGGCAAGGAGCGAGCCATTGCTGCTTACCAGGAATGGCTCAGTATATATGATCTGGTGAACCACAGCAATAATTGGGATAGATTGAATCTGGGTCCCTGAACAGAATAAATAATAATAAATAAATAAATAATAAATAATGAATAAATCTTCCTTGTTGGTAAACAGTCTGACAATAAAGAACACTACAAGTCCATTGATTCTGACTTCCTCAAACAGAACAACAAAGAAGACATATCACAGTATTTTTTCAGATGGAAAACCTGAGCCATTGCAAACTGGCCCTAGGGGCCTCAGGCTCCTGAGACCACCAGGGTAGCAGGGAGGAATGGGTGCAAAGCCCACCTAGTAGCAGGAGGTGTTAGTAAACACACACACTGATGCTGTTCCAGATATCGAGGATATCTGGGAAGCAACTGAAAGGCAGGTGGCAGGCGTGATGTACCATGAATTCAGCACACCCTGACCATCATAGTGCCATGAGTAATAACCTCCCCCCACACCCTCAAGTTGTCTCCCTGGCAAGGGGTGCAGTGCTGAGACTTGGATTGGCATCTGCGTGATGAACCCAGTTGCTGTCTAGAGCTGAGACAAGGACTTGAGAAGTGGTTTGGCTGAGGGCATGCTGCACCTGACATCTGAAACAGGAAAACGTTCCAAGTTGAGAGCTGTTCGGCCACTCAGAGGTGCAATTGATCCTGGTGGAATAAGCCCAGAAGGAAACTTGAAGACGAGAAGTTGAAGGCTTTGTTCTTACCATAGTTTCTAAGCAGTCCCAGGACACTTTGGCCTCTGAAAATATCCCAGTGTCACTATTGCTGCCCTGTGTTTTCCTGCTCAGGGGCAACACCAGCAGCAAGGAGTGATCAGGGTCCCCCCACTGCCCCCTCCCTGCCCACTCCTCAGCAGTGCTGGTTGTGAGCCCTGCCAGCTGACAGCAGATGGGGAGCCCTGGGGTTAGGGCTGCATTGCAGCCAGGATCAGCAGACACCTCCCCGTGCCAGCAGACTGTGCCTGCTGGGACACCAGTGTTTTCAGAGGGAAAAACCATCCCTCTTATGACCACAACCAGTCCAGCTTCCCCCAAAACACCAGGGAAAATACATTTTACATGAGAAAATGCCACAGCAGTGGCAATCACTTTTATTCCTATGAATATCAGAAGACCAGTTTCCCAGAAATCAGTCAGCCCAGCTGCAGCACTCCCAATGCATTTGACACCCATGTCCTCCTAATGTCAGAACTGCCTTGGCCACGCAGGGGTGACACGTTTCCTCGGGCCCTGGCACACTTCAGGGCACCTGCAACAGCCACTTCTTTTCAGAGCACGTGGAGCCAGCAACAGGAGCTCTGCCCACTGTAGGAAGGACAGGGAGAAAGAAATGCAATACAGTGCTGGGAAAGCAATACCCAACACTTTCCCAGCCAGAAAATTTTTGTGGCTTATGGCTCTGGCAGGGGCAGTGCAGTACCCAAGCCCGGCCTCTTGCTGTGTCGCTATAAACTCATTTCTCCTTGGGACAGATGGTCTTTCTTTCTCTCAGCGATCAGACAGCAGGACAGCTTCCTTTGTGGAAAGCAACCAGTGCAAAAGCCTTCAGCTCCTTTGGCTTCCACGCCTGTTATGCTCTGGAGGCAGCCAAGCTCTGAGACTCTTTGACACATGCAGAAATGTGCTGGCAAGCAAGGAATGCCTGATAGCGATGCTCCCAAAATAGGTCTGCACCATGCAATAGAGACAACAGAGTCCTCAGCAAGAACTAGATGAGCTGCTCCAGCCCCAAATTAGCAAAGCCATCTCCTCAGCATAGCCCCCAGCTCCCTGCTGCCACCAGCACATGCTTGCAAGCTTTTCTGCTAAGGCAGCACACACTGTGGAGGCAAACCAGCCATACTGCTATCACTGCGAGTGCAAGGCAACAGACAGCTAAGTAGACCTGAGAGCACACTGCTGCTGAAACAAACTATCTTGCTTCCTCCTCCAGCCACCACTTCCACAATGTTGAATCAGTGATCCCAAGCTGGAGGCTGTGTCAGTTTGGCTGGGCTATCAGGCAGAAGGTTATTCCTGCCAAATCCCGATTCCAAATTGACTCAGTCTGCAGCCATGGAGTTAGAGGATTGGACATAAGACTGGAGGAGCAAATCCTGTTAGCAAAGACTTGCTATTAGTTTGGTCACCATCCTGCCCCTGTACAACCAGCATAAAAGGAGTTGCCACAGCCAGCACCCAGGAGTGAAGCAGAGCACAATCCTACCCCAAGAACCTGGGTGAAGGCAAGGAGTGACTCCTGGGGCCTATGAGGCTTGGTCCTTGCCAAGCTGTGCCACAGCCTGCACAAGGTCCTGCACAACCAGGTCCACGTCCGCGCGGGTGGTGTCTCGCCCCACACTCAGCCGCAAGGCGTTCTGCGCCACGTCGCAGGGGATCCCACAGCTCAGCAGAATCGAGGAGGGCCTGAAACAAACGTGGAGGTGAGTGGGTTTAATTTGAAAACCAAGAAAACGCATCACCAGACCGCCTCGCAGAGCCTGAATAAGGAGCACGTCTGTACAGATGCACTCCAGGAAAAGGCATCTGCTCCACACAGCTTGTTTCCCTGTGGCAGATCTGGCTTTTCTCCTCCAAGAATGAAGCTCCCCAATGTCGCCATGGACTGGCAATTCCAGATGGCATTGCTCTACATCAGCCCAAAAGGACTTGGTGTCCCATATGCAACCAAAGGAGTCCCTTGGAGACCCAATAAGGGCTTCAGTGGGTGAGCCAGACCCACACAGACATAAGGCAGATTCTACTATGGCAGCGCCAGGCACTGAGGAGCACTTCCAATCTCAGCTGCATCACCAGCAGCAGTCATGCGTTCCAGCTGTGGTTCCTGCAATGACCTCCTTCACCTCCTTCAGCCTCTCTAGAAAGCTTTGCACTCACTTTGCTGCAGGGCAGTGATGCCAACAGCCACCCACAGTCTCTTCCCCTGCCTTATCTCCCTCCCTCCCACCCTCTACCCTATGAAAAGATGCCCTGCTAGGGCCAGCTGCTTACCGATCTCCTTTCTCAGAGTGGCAGGCAGCCCCAACACTGGCGAGAAGGATCTTGCAGTGAGACAGCACCCTGCGCCCTGCAAGACACACGAGCACAAATCTCTCAGTGCCCAGTCTCCCCCTGAGACTCTCTGCCCAAGCCATGGCTGAGCTCCCACGGCCCTCAAGCATGCAGCATGCTGCAGCACAATGGGGAAGTTGGACAAAGGAGACATATGAACAGAGCTACCTTGAAGGCCTGAGCCCAAGATAGAGACATTGCAGGTGTTGCAGAGTCGCTTGGAGCCTGTAAACTGGCTGTTGAAGTGGATCCTCATCTTCCCAAAGGATGCCTGGAGAAATCAGAGGGCTATGAGAACATGAGCAGCTGCGTCCTGGCTGAGCCAGAAGGACATACTTGCTTCAACCCAGGGCTCTGCCTCTGCAGGCTGAGATCCAGGAAGGGGAGAAACAACCGGAGCCAGATCCGCTCACCTCTAGCCTGGCCTCCAGGTAGTCCCGAACATCCCGCATGTGGGCCTCATAGGCCTCCCAGTTCCTGCTCACCAGCTCTGCGGCCTGAAAAGACACAGATAGGTTCTGTCAGTAACCTTTAAACAACTCCCTCCACATGCAGCCCCCAAGCGTGCAACTGCAGCCCAGGAACCACCTCTGCAATTGCCACTCCTCCTGTCTCCCAATAGGCGCTCAGTGCCCTGTGCAGCATTAGCTGTGACTGCCCCACTGCTAGGGAGTCTGCAGGGCAAAGTCTGCAGTGTGTACTTTGAAGCAGCTCCTTAGGCTGGCACCAGAAACTCCCATCTCATTTTCCTGGAGTTCAACTGTCCTCTTGCACTCAGTATGTCATTTTTAAAGACTGAGGAGTGCAGCAGGCTGTGTCCATGCTGGCTTTGCCAGGCAGCAACCACGAGGAACCTCTCACCTATCTCCAACTCACCTTGCCAAGGCCAGCAATCATCGGGGTGTTCTCAGTGCTGGAAAAGAAGAGTGAGCAGTGACTTATCTACCTGGACCTTCTAGTCCACTCTCCAGTCTCAGGACACAAACCCTCTCCATATGGGACCCCTCACCACAGGGAGCTCTCTGATACAGCTGGGAAGGGGACAGCTCACCCTGTTACTCCACCTATGCAAAGCCTGCACTTGAAGCTCCCACCACCAACCATCTCTCCAGCCCAGGGACGGAAATGATAGTGCTGACACCTCAGCTCAGGCTGAGCAGCCCAGTGCAATTTTGCCAGTGAATAGCCACATTACCCTGGTCGGAAATTCCTTTCTTGCCCACCTCCAAAGAATATGGGGTGCAGTGGGGTGGTGGTGCCAGGACCACGCACATACAGTGTGCCAATCCGTGGGCCATAGAACTGCAGGTAAAAAAACAAAACCGAAAAATCACATTGACCCTGCAGACACAGTGCCAGGTGCCCCGGTGACAGACAGCTGCCTAAAGCAAACTGAGTGCCCCGCAGAGCTGTCCTCAGCCCTCAGTCACCTCCTACTTTCCCTTCCAGGCAGATCTCCCTGACCAGCATGATCCCCGCCAGCCAGCTTTGCTCAGCTGCTGGGGGATTTCCTGGGATCTCAGCATCTGGGAGATTTGGAAACCCACAGCTGTGCCCCACAGTGCTTTCCCAGCAACATTCTGCTAGTTGCCCTGGGCTGACCAGAGACATCCACAAACGCAAGTGGTGTCTGAGCCTCATGAGCAAAGCTGTACCTTGTGCCCCACAACAGTGAGGTAATCCACCCCCAGCTCCTGCACATCCACACGCCCCTTGCCAATCATCTGTGCTGCATCCGTGTGCACCAGGATCCTGGGCAGCCCCTCTGCCGCTCTCCTCTGGTTGAAGGCACGGATGCGCTGACTCAGCTCTGCAACAGGCTGACAGGAAGGGAGTCCGCATCAGAGGAACCACTTCCTCTGTCTTATTAAACACCTTCTTACAAGGATGTCTCCTGAACACCTTCTTGGCTGCATCCCATCCCACTTGCTATCCAGAGACTCACCATGATGACCCCTGTCTCATTATTGGCCAACATGATGGTAACTAGGCAGGTGGTGGGCCGCACTGCCGCAAGAACATCATCTACTTCGGCCCGCCCGCTTCGTGGGGACACCGGCACAAAGGTGGTTTCTGCAAGATAAGAAACAAGTCCCCAGGTTTGCTGAGAAGCCCCTCAGTGCTGCCCAAACACTAACGAAGAGCAGAAGGGCTGTGCGGGCAGCTGGCATACAGACAGAGTCCTGCAGCTCTTGGGTCAGCAGTGTCTAATACCAGCCAGCTACCATGCCCAGCTTGCAGGAATGTGGGCACGTGTCAGGAGTTTGTGCCATTTCAGGGCAGCTGTAGCCAAATACCCACAATCCCATCCCTCCCTGCTCCCTCCCAGCACCCCTCTCACCTGCCAGGCTCTCCTTCACCAGCTGCTCCAGCGGCAGGCGGATGGAGTCGTGCTCCACGTTGGATGTCACGACGTGCGGCACGGCACGGCCCTGCCCTTGGCTCTCTCGGAAGTACCTGAGGGCCGTGTGGATGACCATGTTGTTAGCCTGAGAAGGAGAGAGGGGGGAATTAAGACCCAGGGGACGCGCGGCACCCTTTCTCCCCATGCCCTCCGCACAGAGACGGTGGCCATTCGCCACCATATACCCTCACCTCCGTGCCCCCCGAGGTGAAGATGATGTCCTCGGGCCGGCCCCCCACCAGCCTCGCCAGGCTCTCCCGGGCGCTCTCGATGAGCTCCTTGGCCTTCTTGCCTGCGGGACACAGCCCGGCAGCTCCACCTCCCACGGCCCCGCGTCCGGCCCAACCGCCGCCCCTCCGCCTTACCTGCAGGGTGGGAGCTGCTAGGGTTGCCCCAGGCCCGACGAGCCGCCTCGTCCACGGCCTGCGCGACCTCCGGGGCCAGCGGGGTGGTGGCGTTGTGGTCCAGGTACACCCTGCCGCCGGCGGAGCCCACCACCTCTCCCGGCTGTTCCATCTCGGCACCCATCGCCGCCCTCACCTCGTAACGGAAAGGAACTCGCTTGGCTCCGGACCTCCCCTCCGCTTCCCCACCCCTCAACTCCTCACGCCTCACCCGCAGCAATGGCGCCCGCCGGCAGCAACGGCGCCGCCCCTCCCGCCGATCAACCCCATTGGCCGCCCGAGAGGAACGCCCGCGCAGCAGCGAATCGGCGCACTCCGTTTTCGCGCCCGGCACGGCGCCCGCCCCCATTGGCCGAGGGCTCCAAAACCTGCGGGGCCCCCATTGGCCCCCGGCAAGCGGCGCGCGTCTCGCGGCCAATCGGCCGAGGACGGCGCCGCGCGGGACCCCCACCCCCCAGCCCCTTCCGCCGAGGGGCGCCGTGGGCGGGGCGAGGTCGCGTGCTCACTCTCTCGTGCCGCTCCCTCCTCCCGCGCGCTCGATTCCGCGCGCACCTCCGCCGCCGCCGAGCAGAGAGGAAGGGGCGGCTGCCACGCGCCGCGCACTTCCGCCGCCGATCCGGGGAGGCGCGCGCGGCGAGGGAGGACCTTCCGGGAAAGGGCGGGCGGGAGCGGCCGCGGCGCTGCCCCTCTCCAAGATGGCGGCGGCAACCTCGGCGCGTTCTCCACGCTCTCTCCTGCGCAGGCTCCGGGGACCCCCCTCCAAGATGGCGGTGAGCCCCGGGGAGGGGAGGGGCCGGGCGGGCCGGGGGCAGGGCGCGCCGGCCG
>NW_024967511.1:0-1931 GCF_019238085.1 Lagopus leucura
TTGAGTAAGGTGTCCTTGCCTTAATTTGTATCCTAAGTGGGGAGGCCCAAGTGGTCTGCAATGTTCCTGAAGCCAGGCTCCATCCCTTCTGGCAACACAACTGAATTGCCTTCACCTGTGTTCCCGTGGCTGACTCATTGCTCACCCCAGATGATCAATCAGAGGTTCAGGCCATCATTCAGCAGTTCCCAAACAATGTACAACCAAAAAAGTTATATGAATTACAACATGAACTTGGTGTAACTGTGAACAGAAGGATGTTTTTCTCCAATAAGATCGAGCTGATGAAAATCTGTTAAAGAGACATGACCAAATTTTTCTTTCAGTTGAATTCCAACTGCAACTCTACACATTCCACAAGAAAATTTGCAAAGATTGTATTCATGTCAACTGAAAATTTGCAATGATAGGTGGATTCAGGGAATAGATGATCCCTGTAAACCAAATGTGCTTGAAATTGGTATTTGGGTGTTTCCCACCCCAGGAGTACAGGGCATCTATCGCCCCAGTTCCAGAGTACATATTGACTCTCCAAACCAATTTGGGAGACTGAATAATTTATATTATATTATATTATATATTATATATAGTATTATATGTATATTATATATATATTATATATAATTACATATAATTATATATGTAATATATAATTATATTTTTATTATTATATTTTATTTTATAATATTATTATCATTATTATATTTTTATAATTATATTTATATATATTATGTAAATATATATTTATTGTAATAATTTCTATTTGCATTAAAAGACAATTTTTCATTTTTATTTCATTTTTTTTTTTAATTTATGCAAGTTCTGAAAATAATCAACTGGTTTTCCCTGGACAAAACAAAACACCATGAGGTTTCTCTCAGGTGGCCATGGCCTCTTAATTGTTTGTTACTACTAGTGGCTTCTTCTCTACTAATCAGTTTGTAGATGAGCTGCTGAAGAATAATGAGGTTTCCTTAGTTGAGTGAAGTATCAGAATATCAGTGAAAAGGTGTCTGTAGTAAATCTTTTTCATATTTGCATTAAAGATCATAATACAAACAGATTTCTGAGATGGACATATACAGAAGTCACTTGGAAGCAGACACACAAACAGAACAACCAAGCTTAAACAACCAACTCAGCCCTCCCAAACCCCCCTGTCACACCCCACACCCCCCCCAAAAAAACAAACAGACAAACAAAGAAAAACTAAAACAACAGCCATACAAATAGACAAACAAACAAAAACAAAAAAAGAAAGGAGGAAAGAAAACAGAAACGAAGAACAAGAAAAAAAACACAATGGAAACTATGAAAAAGACAATGAGAGATACAGAGATGATGGGGAAATTGTCAGCAATACCTAGACAGTATCCTCTAGAACTAACCATGCAAAGGCAGATATACATATGCAATAGTAACACCAAAAACAAGATCACTACTGTATTATAATTAATAAGCCATTCTCTTCTCTGAGGCAGTTCTTTTGTTTATTACATAATCCTGGAATGCAATGAAATAGCAAGTATCAACTAGTAACAGTGTTACACTATCTCCAGCTCTAAAATTAGACTCCTTATCTGGTTTGGACTAACGGGCTTACAGCAGGTCAGAAAAGACTCGTGTAAATACTAAGGACAGAGAACTTTCTAAAATGCAAGCAGCTAATCAGCAGTATTTAACCTGTAGGAAAAAAAATTTATATGCTTTACTGTGCTTTGACTAATTATAGAAATATTTATAATGCCCCATCCATACAGAATTCAGAGATTTACAGTACAAGGTAGTAAGAATCCCAAATAAATTTTGGTCCTTTTCTCAGAGCTGAAGTTAGAAAAGCACTGGACTGGGCTCCCCAGGGAGGTGGTTGAGTCACCATCCCTGGATGTTTTAAAATCCGTTTGGATGCGGTGCTCAGGAACATGATTTAG
>NW_024967512.1:0-949 GCF_019238085.1 Lagopus leucura
AAAAGCTAAGTCACAGCTTGAAGCAGTGATTGAGCAGCTGGTGCGAAGGCGGGCTCAACCCAGGGGATCTCAGGTGCATGCAATGTACCTGAGTGACTGAACGGGCTGGAGCCAGGATCCGCCCCTTCCCAGACCTCATTTAGGGCTGCCAATGGAGGTGAGGGTATCTCTTGCAGGAGATCCCTACCTACTGGAGGCCTTCCAAAGGTAAGTAGTTCTTTCTTTGCATTTTGTTATGTATGGCTACTGCATTCGGGTTCATTCTCATTTGTTGCAGTCAAAGACTTTGCCATCCTGCCGTTATTGCAGTACTTTCCATCCCATTATAGCATTACACAAGTCCAACTAGTGCTATGTTACTAATGAACACTGGATGCCTAGGGAATAGCATCAGGATAGGACAAAAATACAGTAACAGCTCCCATATGTACGTTCCACCCTTATTCAGAAGTCCACAGCTCATTGGTTTCTGGATCTGAGAATGCATTTTCATGCTAACATGCCACCACAGACTTTTCTTTCATGAACTTCTAACATTTTAAATCATGAAACACTCTGGGTCAATGCAGTGACTTTCACACAGGAGCCATGTGCTATGTGTTGTACTTTCCTGTCCCTCCTGTAGCCAGTGGCTTACAGGATGTGTAAAAGTAATTGATTTATTACCACCATGCCTTTACAGACAGTAGAATGTGCTAGATGCTGTGTCAATAAGTATATATGGGAAAACAAGAAAAACAGAATATAAGAAATATAAAACATAAGAATATATGAAAGATATAGAAGAACAGGAAAGGTCTGTAAGCAGCTCTACTAGAAGAGAAAGACTAATAGTGACAACACTGACTAACAACTGACAAGCAGCAGATCTGCCTTGGAGAAAACACCAACAAAACAACATCAGTATGGCTTTTCAGTCAGAAAAACAGATCCATCACTGATAATGGGG
>NW_024967512.1:1049-1998 GCF_019238085.1 Lagopus leucura
AAAAGCTAAGTCACAGCTTGAAGCAGTGATTGAGCAGCTGGTGCGAAGGCGGGCTCAACCCAGGGGATCTCAGGTGCATGCAATGTACCTGAGTGACTGAACGGGCTGGAGCCAGGATCCGCCCCTTCCCAGACCTCATTTAGGGCTGCCAATGGAGGTGAGGGTATCTCTTGCAGGAGATCCCTACCTACTGGAGGCCTTCCAAAGGTAAGTAGTTCTTTCTTTGCATTTTGTTATGTATGGCTACTGCATTCGGGTTCATTCTCATTTGTTGCAGTCAAAGACTTTGCCATCCTGCCGTTATTGCAGTACTTTCCATCCCATTATAGCATTACACAAGTCCAACTAGTGCTATGTTACTAATGAACACTGGATGCCTAGGGAATAGCATCAGGATAGGACAAAAATACAGTAACAGCTCCCATATGTACGTTCCACCCTTATTCAGAAGTCCACAGCTCATTGGTTTCTGGATCTGAGAATGCATTTTCATGCTAACATGCCACCACAGACTTTTCTTTCATGAACTTCTAACATTTTAAATCATGAAACACTCTGGGTCAATGCAGTGACTTTCACACAGGAGCCATGTGCTATGTGTTGTACTTTCCTGTCCCTCCTGTAGCCAGTGGCTTACAGGATGTGTAAAAGTAATTGATTTATTACCACCATGCCTTTACAGACAGTAGAATGTGCTAGATGCTGTGTCAATAAGTATATATGGGAAAACAAGAAAAACAGAATATAAGAAATATAAAACATAAGAATATATGAAAGATATAGAAGAACAGGAAAGGTCTGTAAGCAGCTCTACTAGAAGAGAAAGACTAATAGTGACAACACTGACTAACAACTGACAAGCAGCAGATCTGCCTTGGAGAAAACACCAACAAAACAACATCAGTATGGCTTTTCAGTCAGAAAAACAGATCCATCACTGATAATGGGG
>NW_024967513.1:0-3050 GCF_019238085.1 Lagopus leucura
AACAAGTCAAAGTATTTGCAGTCAAAGGAAGATTGCCATCTGAATTTATTTATGCAGAGCTGACAAACAGGCAGTTACAAAGCTGATGCTGTATGCACATGGAGGCTTGTGGTAGAAACAATCAACCGCTCATCAGAACTTATTAAACCACAAAAAAAAAATTATCTACTGCTACCACAGCAAACTCAGAAAGGTAAATTAGAAGCTCTTCAACGTAAATACATGTACATATTTGCACAAAATCATTAAAGCCAAAAGTTCTGAAGTAAAGACACTGGAATACATATATATGAAGTTATCATGTAGAGTATTTCTCCAGATGCTTAGAACCCAAGTAAGGTCTTTGCTTACCATCATCCTCCTAAAATTAAAGGCAATTCTGCAATCTATACATTTAGTTCCATCAATTTTGGGAGTGCAACAGATACTACTTTACAATATTAACCTTAACAGAAACAAAAAACAGACATTTCCCAATTACTCATCACTTTCTGCACCACTGTCTTCTGAAAAGTCAACCAGTTCTTCTGTCACTGCAGCAGTGCAATGCAGCTTTTTAGTACCTAGAAGTAATTAACAAAGTGTAATACTCATAAAGCAAGACAAACTAAGAGCTTCAAAACAAATATAAGAAGCCCTTCTGGCTACAGACTAGACAAAAACACTACAAGACACTGGACTAAAATGCTTTCTTTCTATGCTACTCTGACAGAAAAAAACCACTGTCTGTGGTTTGCTAGTAGAGGTTCTCTCGAGTCAAACGAGAGTTATGTATATGAAATAACTCAGCATTTTAAATAAAATGCAGGTAACAAATCTGGATGCAAATTATTTCATGCACGATAAGAACTTATTTGTTCATTCCTTACCAACTGGAAAAGGGCCTTTGTCTTCATCATCTTCCCAGTATTCAAAGTCAAAAGACACGTGAGGATTCTGTTAACAAAAAGAAGTCTGAAATATCTGAATTTAAAAACAGATAGCATGTTGGGAACATTCAGTGATTCTCAAGTTAATTTCCACTTCACCTTGTTCTTTAGTAACTTGCACCATGCTCCTTTTTTCTCTTTTCTGAGGACAATAATAGCCTCTTTATCCTTAATCACACACGCAGACTTTTCTGTAAGTATACACTGATACAGTTCCATATCGGCCAAGTAAAATCTGCCTTCTGAGCAGGCACTATATTATAAAAAGAGGAATTAAAAATATTAAATGCAAGCCAACAGCTGAACTTTGTGTTTATTAAACTTAAATTTCTTAAACTTACCTGAAAATTACCTTTTCCTTAGAGAATTCACATTTGTAGTCAGCTATCCTTGCTATTTGAACCTTCACTGTAACAGCCTCTTCATTTTCAAACCATTTTATTTTTGGATGGAAACTACGATAAAGTTTAATTGGAGTTAGTCCAAAACCAGAAAGTAAGCTGCCTTAACTACAGCCAAGATTCTCACACCAGGATGCCAATGAACAGCACCTGTATGCATACTCAAACCCTAACAGACTGACTGAACAATGACAGGAAAGCACGTCAGGATGCCAGCCCAGCCTGTTACAACAGCACTGCCATCCCAGTCCTTGGAGCAGAACACCTGTTATAGTTCAAGTCAGGAGACATGCTGCATTCCATAGGCATAAACCATACTGCCTCATGTAAGGACAGTATGATAGTGTAACCTTGAAACTGCAAATAAACATACACTGTTCTATCTACCAAGGAACAGGGATAAGGGATTTGTTGAAAGAATTAAAATGGGCCATAATTTCCTGTTGAAGACATTTACATTATTCTGTGTTTTTTCAAAGAATATTAACACAAAGAGAAAGACAAAACCAATTCATCTCATTAAATACCAACATGCAGAGACAAGAGTAGGAGCTACAGTTTAAAGCTCAGATAAGATAGTATTTGGTGTAAACATAATCCAACCAATTTCAACCTGTAATACCTATTTACTGCCAAAATAATCTCAGTAAGGATAACTGTCCTGTTTAGCAGTTCACAATAAAAGGAAACATGACTGAATTTTTGTACCATTTCTGCTGATGCAGTGAAGAGTCTTCTGCTTCCTTAGTTTGAGCAACACCATCTACAAATAAGAAATGCAGGAAGATATCCTATACTTACCCATACAAACCAGGTACTTCCAGAACACCCCAGTAACACTATAAAATTAATTTGCTAGCAATCAGGTTACAACCATAAGCACAACGCCGGCATTTATGTCAGATGATTCCAACTTAGAAAGAATTCATCAATTTAATAATTCAAATGAAATTTCAACTAGAAAAAATTACAGGTGATATTAAAAAAAACAAACAAACACATTTTTTCAGGTAACAAAGGTCTTTTCAGCCTTCCAAACATAAGTTTAATAGATCCCTGAAACAACTAATAGTAATATTACTACCAATCACAGCTCAAAACATGGCATTACTGCCACTTAGCAGGTGGTAAACAAAGCAAAAATAATCTACAATAGACATTCCAGGAGCTTGCGATTTTTTCTTCCCCCCCCCCCCCCCCCCCATCAGTCAACCCTCATCTCTCCAAACTGAGATTTCAACTGAAGTCAGATCATTTTCTGTCCTCTTCTATGGCTAACATCAAGCCATGTGCTTTTAGTCCTCTACTGACTGAGTAACAAGTCCCTGAACACCAGATTAAAAGGAAAAGCTATCTTCTACCATCCTGAATCTATATAATAAAAGTTAGACTTCTCAGTGAACAATGCTGTAATTCAGCTTGGATATCCCAGCAGATTTTAATTTCCTCCAATGTTTTGGCCTTTGACAGCGAAATGTTCATCCTCTCCTTTTAACTATTTTTAACTACTTTTAAGTTCCAGAGCTTAACAATTCTGAGTATTTCAAGGACAATGAATACCCAAAGTAGTAAAACAGCTATATTAACATGGCTCATTCACACAGCATCTTCAGACTGCTAACTAGACTTACTCTAAAGATTAGCTATGTGGTACTTGTCCTGGGTACTCAGAGAAGTCTGCACTGTTAACTGAAAAGTCTTAACTTGAGAACAAGTCTAA
>NW_024967514.1:0-786 GCF_019238085.1 Lagopus leucura
GGGGGGGAGCTGGGGGTCTTGAGGGGGGTCATAGGGGAGTCCTATAGGGGAACTGGGGGTGGCAGAGGGGGGCTGGGGGTCTTGGGGGGGGGGGGAACTTACGGTGTCCTATGGGGTCTTATGGGATCCTATGGGGTCCCATGGAGTCTAATGGGATCCTGTGGGGTCCCATAGGATCCTATGGGGTCCTGTGAGGTCCTAAGGGATCCTATCAGGTCTTATAGGGGTCCTATGGGGTCTAGTGGGATCCTATGGGATCCTATGGGGTCCTATGTGTCCTATGGGGTCTTATGGGATCCTACGGGTTTTATGGGGTTTTATGGGATCCTGTGGGGTCTGACTTTGGGACTTGACACCGCAGGGATCCGGAGCCGCTCGGATGGGATCCACAGCTGGACCGGATTGGACCCACGGATGTGGGGTGGGGTTGGGAAACCAAAAGATTCCCCCCCATCCCCCACACAAATCTGTGGGGTGGGACCTGACCCCCCCCAAAACACCAGATCTATGGGGCTGAACCTGACCCCCTCCCGCAAACCCCAAATCAGTGGGGACAAACCTCACTCCCCCCCAACCCCAAATCTGTGGGGTGGGACCAGATCCCAAATCTATTGGGCTCAACACGACCTGCTCCCCCCCCCAGTAGACATCTATGGGGTGAGCTATCGGGCCCCACATCTATGGGGCAGGACCTGACCAACCCCAAATCTGTGGGGCAGGACCTGATCTGCACCCCCAACCCAAGATCTATGGGGCTGAACCTGACACCCCCCCCCCCCAGATATG
>NW_024967514.1:886-1122 GCF_019238085.1 Lagopus leucura
GGGGGGGAGCTGGGGGTCTTGAGGGGGGTCATAGGGGAGTCCTATAGGGGAACTGGGGGTGGCAGAGGGGGGCTGGGGGTCTTGGGGGGGGGGGGAACTTACGGTGTCCTATGGGGTCTTATGGGATCCTATGGGGTCCCATGGAGTCTAATGGGATCCTGTGGGGTCCCATAGGATCCTATGGGGTCCTGTGAGGTCCTAAGGGATCCTATCAGGTCTTATAGGGGTCCTATGGG
>NW_024967515.1:0-3866 GCF_019238085.1 Lagopus leucura
CATCCCGATTGGCAAAGACCTCCAAGATCATCAAGTCCAAACTTTAATCTAGCACTTCCAAATCTACCACTGAACTGTGTCCCTAAAGATCGCATCTACACGTCCTTCAAGGCTGGGGACTCATTTTACTACCTGTCCTGGAAGAAGAGGCATAGTAAAATACCTTCTCCTGGAAGGCAAGCAAGCTGTCATAGGCACGAATTGGCCAACAGCAGTCACCAGCACTGAGAGGAGAAATAAAGAATGTCATTTTAAAACAGACCTACAGGGCATGGTCTCCTACTGCATAATGCCAGCTCGATGTCAGTGTCGTCCCACTGTCCAGTCTCACAGCAGCTTTATTCCTGCACGTACAAACTGTCTTACACATTCTGCACATTGCAGTTTCTCAAAGGTAGATGATGGTACATATTAGTAAAAGTGTTCAAGGAGCACAGTGGTGAAACACTTTACACGATGCAACATCAGATAACAATTGTCAGTTCCAGAAGGATTATACACTGATAGGTATTTGCTTAATTAGTTACATGTGCATGCATATGAAGCCTTCTGCATCATGCTGTGAGATGGATGCATCTGATGATCACTTATTGTGCACCTTGAGCAACGTGGTCCAAACATAAACATGTACTTTAGTGGGAAATTTAAATAGCACAGCTATCCTGTAGGCTTTGGTCCTCCCACCTGTATATCTACCCAAGCTGGGCAGTTTTATGGGGAATCAAAGCAAGCCTTGAGTTACTTAACTTTTGGAAACCTTGCCATAGCAACTTTAGGAGGAAAGAGGGAAAGGGGGAGGAATGGAGAGAGATTGCCAGTCCTGGATCCAGCGTCTGACCTGCCAGTGGGGTGTCAGGCATGGAGGGAAAGGGCCCCCCTAGACTTGTACATGTGCTTACCTATAGGCCCCAGTACCCAGTACTTTTGGAGCCCTCTCTTGTTCCAGTTCCAGGACTGGTTGAGATGCCTATCAGATCAAGAGAAACTGACAGCTGGATTGGGCTACTAGGACTGAAGTTTCTCAGGAATGGTAACATAACAGTGAATTATCTTTGACTTGGTGGGCACATGAAACAGCTAGGAAGAGAAACAAAAGCGAGATGAACTCAGGACTGAAAAGTGGAGGTGAACACGAATGATATCCACCCTCAGCAAGATTGCTGATGATATGAAGCTGCGAGGATTGGCTGACATGCCTGAAGGCCGTGCTGCCATTCAGCGAGACCTGGACAGGCTGGAGAGCTGGGCAGTGAGAAACCGGATGAGATTCAACGAAAGCAAGTGTGGAGTCTTACACCTAGGGAGGAATAATTGCATGCACCAATGCAGGTTGGGGGATAATCTGCTGGAGGGGAGCTGTGCAGACAGGGACCTGGGCGTCCTGGTGGATGACAGGTTGGCCATGAGGCAGCAGTGTGCCCTCGTGGCCAAAAAGGCCAGTGGCATTCCAGGGTGCATTAAAAAGAGCATGGCCAGCAGGTCGAGGGAGGTGATCCTCCCCCTCTACTCTGCCCTGGTGAGGCCTCATCTGGAGTACTGCGTCCAGTTCTGGGCTCCCCAGTACAAAAAAGACAGGGATCTCTTGGAAGGAGTCCAGCAGAGGGCCACAAAGATGGTGAAGGGCCTGGAGCATCTCCCTACGAAGAAAGGCTGAGTGAACTGGGTCTGTTCAGCCTTGAGAAAAGAAGACTGAGAGAGGATCTAATCCAGGTTCATAAATATCTGAGGTGTGGGGGCCATAGTGGTGAGGCCAGTCTCTTTTCAGTGGTGAGTGGAGACAGGACAAGGGGAAACGGACACAAGCTGCAGCATAGGAAGTTCCGCACGAATGCACGCAAGAACTTCTTTACGGTGAGGGTGACGGAGCACTGGAACAGGCTGCCCAGGGGGTTGTGGAGTCTCCTTCTCTGGAGATGTTCAAGTCTCGCCTGGACGCCTAGCTGTGCGACCTGGTGTAGGGAACCTGCTTTGGCAGGGGGGTTGGTCTCGATGATCTCTGGAGGTCCCTTCCAACCCCTACAGTTCTGTGATTCTGTGATATTGCAGTCTATCCATGAGCGTGTGCCATGGTGACGTGATTTGTAGCTCACAAACCGCACAAAAGGCCCAGGAGAAGGGTTTATGGGTGCCACAGCCACAGCGGGTGCAGAGAGCACCGGCTCTCGTACGGCACGGTGTGCATAGGGTGTGTGCGTGAAGGATGAACCTCGGAAAGGACAGACACAGCGCGTGCTTCTGTGTTCTAATCTTTTATTGGAAACGCGTAAGCCCTGCTAGTGGCGACGGGGGCGCCGCCTCTTGCAGGGCGGAGGAGCGCGCTGGGCGCTGCCGGCCCTTCTCTTCGTGGGGCGCCGGGACCCCCCAGCCGAGCGGTTCCTGCGCCGGCCGCGAGCGGAGGGGCCGCGGCTGCGGCTGCGGCGCTGACCAGAGGGACCGGCTTCCTCGGGGCCCTGCTCCTCGCCAGCACCTGTGCCGAGGGCCCCGCTGGACGTGCCGGGGAGCTCCTCTGTGTCGGGACCCGCGGAGCTGCCGGAGGGCACGGCGCTGCGATCGACGGCGTCTTGCGGGGAGGCGGCGGGACCGGACGGGGCCGCGGGGCCGTCCTGCTGCTCCTGGGCAGCGCTGAGATCTTCGACGCCCAGCAGCCTGCGGGCCCCCTGGCCGCACCGGCTCTCGATAGCGGTGATGAGGCCGTCGATGAGCGGCGCGGAGCTGGGTCCCAGGGCGTGCTCTGTGCACTCCACCAGGACGTCCCGGTCCGGCCCCACCTGGCACAGGAATGCCAGGATCATGCCTTTGAGCCAGTTGATCTTCCACCAACGCAGCTCCCTGTTGCGGCGCAATTCTTCCTCCAGCCAGGGCAGCACCGGGTCCAGGATGTCTCTTCGGTCCCTGAAAAGTGCCACCCACTGCTCCGGCAGGAGGCCGCCCACTCGCTCCGGCTCCTCGGCCATGGGCTCAGGGGACGGCGGTGGAAGGGGTGGCAGAAGTTCCTCCTCGCCGTCAGGGTCAGTGGCAGCGGTGGCGCCGAAGCCGGCGGGCACCGGCAGTGCGGGCGGGGAGACGATGCAATCCACGAACTGATTGTCTCCCCGCACAGAGACCCGGATGGTCTGCATGGCCGAGCGGCAGAGCGGGCAGCTGTCCCTCAGCCTCGCCCACCGCTGGATGCAGCCAAGGCAGAAAGTGTGATTGCACGGAATCACACAGGCCGTGTCCCGCCGCACGTCGCGGCACACAGGACACGTCCATGCCTCTTCTGCAGCCATGGTCTTCTCGCTGCAGGGGCTGGGAGAACCGAGGATGACCAGCTGTTCTCCCTCAACGCAGCCGCAGAGGTGCTGTCTGCCCTGCAAGAGGAAGGAAGGTCACAGTCACTCGCTGTGCCAGGGTGTGCGAGTCCTCTGCACAAAGCCCTCCCAAGGCCACGACTGGGCCTTCTCGTGCTCCTCGCTGGCACAGGGCCGGGCTCCCCACGGCTGCCCTGATGGACCCAGGTGTCCCCGCACCACTCACCTCCGCTGCTGCGGGTGCGCTCCGTAGGGTCCCGGCTGCCTGCACGAGGCAGGGCCGGGGAAACAGACGCGATGCTGCGGGGTCAGGCGCTGAGATGCTGCGAGCAGCCCCAGGCACGACCCAGCACAGCACAGCCAAAACCTTGCTCGACCTCCAAGCCTCGCAGAGCTGCTCAGCACGGTCCAGGAACGAGCCAGACTGAGCCAGGCGCGGCCGGCACCCCACTATGAGCAGTGAGGGCAAGGCTGTCACAATCCATCACCCGGCGACGTCACAGCCTGTTGCTCGGTGACATCACAGACTCATCCCGATTGGCAAAGACCTCCAAGATCATCAAGTCCAAACTTTAA
>NW_024967516.1:0-2713 GCF_019238085.1 Lagopus leucura
GAGATCGTGGCAAGGTGATATAATCAACCTGCCATGCCTCCCCATATTTGTACTTTTGCCATCGCCCTTCCTCCCAGAGAGGTTTCATCCTCTTGGCTTGTTTGATGATGGCACATATTTCACAGTTATGAATAACCTGTGCAATGGCATCCATAGTTAAGTCCACCCCTCGGTCTCTAGCCCATTTGTATGTTGCATCTCTCCCTTGATGACCTGAGGTCTCATGGGCCCACCGAGACAGAAATAATTCACCCTTGTTCTGCCAGTCTAGGTCTATTTGAGCCACCTCAATTCTGGCAGCTCGGTCTACCTGATGGTTATTTTGCTGTTCTTCAGTAGCCCAACTCTTGGGCACATGAGCATCTACATGGCGCACCTTCACAACCATATTCTTTGTTCGGGCAGCAATGTCTTTCCACAGTTCAGCAGCCCAAATAGGTTTACCCCTTCTTTGCCAGTTATTTTGCTCCCACTGCTGTAACCACCCCCATAAGGCATTTGCTACCATCCAT
This sequence comes from Lagopus leucura, assembly GCF_019238085.1. NCBI lineage: Eukaryota > Metazoa > Chordata > Aves > Galliformes > Phasianidae > Lagopus > Lagopus leucura. The sequence continues at coordinate 513 of NW_024967516.1, forward strand.
GAGTCAGTGTAGAGATAGAGCACTGGCCACCTCTCCCGTTCAGCAACATCTAAGGCCAGTTGGACAGCCTTTACCTCTGCAAATTGGCTTGATTCTCCTTTCCCTTCAGTGGCCTCTGCAACTTGTCGTGTGGGGCTCCACACAGCAGATTTCCATCTGCGATGCTTCCCCACAATACGACACGATCCATCTGTGAACAGGGCATATTTCATTTCATTCTCTGATAGTTAATTGTATGGGGGGGCCTCTTTAGCACAAGCTACTTCTTCTCCTGGTGGTGTTCCAAACTTTTTACCTTCAGGCCAGTCCATGATGACCTCTAGGATTCCTGGACGGCTGAGGTTCCCCATCCGTGCTCGTTGTGTAATCAGTGCAATCCACTTGCTCCAGGTGGCATCAGTAGCATGATGGGTGGAGGGAACCTTTCCTTTAAACATCCAGTTCAGCACTGGCAGTCGAGGTGCCAGAAGGAGCTGTGTGTCAGTACCAACTACTTCAGAAGCAGCCCGAACCCCCTCATAAGCAGCTAAGATCTCCTTCTCAGTTGGAGTGTAGCTCTCTTCCGACCCCCTGTAGGCTCGAGTCCAGAATCCCAGGGGTCGGCCTCGGGTCTCTCCCGAGGCTCTTTACCACAAACTCCAAGTGGGACCGTTCTCTCCAGCAGCAGTATAGAGGATGTTCTTTATACCCTGTCCCGTCCGTACTGGCCCTAGGGCCACGGCACGGGCTATCTCCTGTTTAATCTGTTCAAAAGCCTGCTGCTGCTCAGGGCCCCATGTAAACTCATTTCTCATTCACGTCACATAATAAAGGGGGCTTACAATGAGGCTGTAGTTTGGAACATGCATTCTCCAAAAGCCCACTGCACCCAGAAAAGATTGTGTCTCTCTTTTGCTAGTGGGTGGAGACATAGCAGTGATTTTGTCGATCACGTCTGTCGGGATGTGACGACGGCCATCTTGCCACTTTATACCTAGGAACTGAATCTCCTGGGCAGGTCCTTTCACTTTGCTTCGCTTAATAGCAAAACCAGCTTGCAGAAGAATTTGGATTATTCGCTCTCCTTTCATGAAGACTCCTTCTGCTGTATCGCCCCACACAATGATGTCATCAATGTACTGCAGGTGCTCAGGAGCACTGCCCTGTTCCAATACAGTTTGGATCAACCCATGGCAAATGGTCGGGCTGTGTTTCCACCCCTGGGGCAAACGGTTCCAGGTATACTGAATGCCCCTCCATGTGAAAGCAAACTGTGGCTTACATTCTTTGGCCAAAGGAATGGAAAAGAAGGCATTAGCAATGTCAATGGTGGCATACCATTTGGCTGCTTTTGACTCCAGTTCATACTGGAGTTCCAACATGTCCGGCACAGCAGCACTCAGTGGGGGTGTGACTTCATTCAGGCCACGGTAGTCCACCGTCAGCCTCCATTCTCCACTGGCTTTACGCAGTGGCCATATGGGGCTGTTAAAAGGCGAGTGAGTTTTGCTGATCACTCCCTGGCTCTCTAGTTGATGAATTAACTTATGAATGGGGAGCAAAGAATCCCTGTTGGTGCGGTACTGCCGCCTATGCACCGTTTTTGTGGCAATCGGTACCTGTTGCTCTTTTACTCGCAGCAGCCCCACAACAGACGGATCTTCTGACAGGCCAGGCAAAACAGACAGCTGCTTAATGTTGTCTGTGTCCACAGCAGCTATTCCAAAGGCCCATCGATACCCCTTAGGATCCTTGAAATGCCCCCTTCTGAGATAATCAATACCTAGTATACATGGAGCCCCTGGGCCCGTCACAATAGGATGTTTTTGCCAGTCTTTACCAGTGAGGCTTATCTCAGCCTCCAACACAGTCAATTCTTGAGAGCCCCCGGTCACTCCAGAAATATGGATTGATTCTGTCCCTTCATGACTTGAGGGCATCAGAGTGCACTGTGCACCAGTGTCCACCAGTGCCTTATATTTCAGTGGTTCTGATGTGCCAGGCCATCGAATCCACACAGTCCAATATACTCTATTATCCCTTTCCCCCCCTGACTGAGGGCAGGGCCCCCCTATTCATTACCTGTGGTAACTGGAGCAACTGCACTGGTGGTTGATCTGCCTTGTAATTCTTTCACCCGTGCTCGCAGTACAGCAGTAGGTTCACGGTGCCACTTTCTCATGTCTTCTCCATGGTCACGTAGGTAATACCATAAGACAATT
>NW_024967517.1:0-47390 GCF_019238085.1 Lagopus leucura
CGACGGCCGCCGCCCCCCGGGCCGGCCCTCGGAGGCCGCCAGAGCCGCAGGCGGAGCGGGGCCGCGCCGAGGCCTAGAGCGGGGAGCGCCGCCCGGCCCGGAAGCGGCGGCGGCGGCGCGGCCTAGCGCGGGGCCGCTTACCCTGCATGCTGCTGACGGCCGCGTGCGCCGGCGGCCCGCCCGGGCCCGGCCCGCTCCCTCCGCCCGAGCCGGAGCCGCTGCTGGGGCTGGGAGTCGCCATTGTGCGCGCCGGAGACGGAGCGGCGCGGAGCCTGCAATGCAGCAGGGACCCTCCCAGGCAGGACACCTAGAGCCCCGCCGCCGTATAGCAGGCGCCGGAGCCTCCCCGTCCGCCGTCCGCCCCCGGGCTGGGGCTCCCGCTTAACCCCTCCCAGGCGGGGTGCCCGCGGCCGCCCAGGCTGCGTTCCGCTGCGGCGGCGGTGCGGGCCCGGGCCGCTGCCTTCCCCGTGAGGCCGACGGCCGGGCCCGGGGTCTGCCGCCCCCCGCCCCGCTCCTCGCTTCCAGGGCGGCCCCTCCCCGCCGCCGTGCCCCTGCCCCGCGCCGCCGGGCCGCTCGGCGTTGCGTACTGCCCGCCCGCCCCCACGTCCTCCTTCGGAGCCACCTCCGCTCCCTTCCCCCGGGGGGCAGCGCTCGGCTGCGGGTGCCAGACTGCCAGGCGAGATAAATGCAATGAGGAGAGCTGAAGAAAAGATGGGAAGTCAAGTCCCCAGGGGACTTCGTCTGGGTCAGTGGGGACAGGGCAACAATGCAGCTGCAGCACTGGTCAGATGGGACCTGAGTAAAAGCCTTGGTTTAAAAGCAGCACAGAAAGGAAGAATTCAGGACCCCACCTGAGGATTCTTCCAGCTTTTTTTTTCTTTTTTTTTCTTCAGTGTTACAAAGCCAGCTGATGCTGCTTTTGAAAAGCTTTCTTTTTTCACCCATGTGAACTTATGTATAGAGTTAAAGGCCTGAGTGGGGGTCACGTGTAGTCTAGTCTCTGGCACTGAAGACATCTCCCCTAATTCCACAACTTTCCTTTCTCTTCCCTCTCCTTAAGCTTTCTCTTCTGCTCTAACCAAGAGTGCAAGCTCAAAGCTGACATCTTATAAGTCACAATAAAGAAACCAAGTGCCTGCTGGAAAACAGTCAGAAGCTGACAGTTGCCTGCCACCTCTGCTTCAGGTCACCTGCATCTGGTTTGCATAGGTAAAGATTATACTGCTTATCTTGTTTTGCCCTGCAAATCTAGGAGGATCAACAATATCTGTCCTAAGAAATGTTTGAGAAACTTGTTCTTAAAGACCCCCAGTGATGGAGATTGCATCATCCCCCAGCAATCTGCTCTGTCACTCTACTATCCAGACATTAGCTGAAAGCCTAATTTAAGCTTTTTTGTCTGAGCTGAAATCCTTTACATCCCTTCCTGTTCACTACAGCAATACAAGACAAGTAATTCCCTTCTTTGAAATGACCTCTAAGGCAATTGGTGACTGTTTCCCTTCCCCTTTTTACTCTGACTTTCTCTTCTACAGACTGCATCAATCCAATTCTTTCAGCCTTTCTTCATGTTTTCTGTGCCTCCCAGAATCTCCACTGTACTCCTTTGACTTCCTTCTGCGTTCTTCTGCGTACGATCTGCGTTTTTTTTTAAATAGTGTCCTGTCTAGGCACACTACTGCAGCTTATCCTGCTTTCCAGGATGGCATTTGCCTTTACTATCACCAGTGTTCAGCTTGCTCACCATTATACCTCTAGACTCTCTTGAAACCCTCTATCTAGCTGTTCCTTCACCAGTATTTGTGTTGCTCATCATAATACTTGAGGCTGTACCCGTTGAATTCTGGCTCTTTCCACCAATTGTCAGTTTGGCACCGAACACTGCTGGTTTTGTTGCCATGGTGTGGATTTAGGGTTATCTGTGGAGTTTATAAGGTACTCTCGAGTGTGAATCATCCAGGTAAAGAGAACTGGAGTCAGAATGGAAAATACTTTCCATATGTTCTTCCATTCTAACAGTCACTGATAATTAGCCCTCGAGGTACAGTTTTCTCACCAGAGTAGTCATATCTTCAGAGTCAGGTGAGCTGATGTTAAAACCTAACTAAAGTTAACATACATAGACCTACTACTTTTGACTATGATAAAATAATGATTACAAAAACTGTGTTATGCTGGAACATTAGAGTTTTTTGCTGAGAAGTTCATGATGGCTGTGCAATGCTTTGTTATATTCCAGGTACATACAAGTGCCTTGTTCAGTGGGATCCTCCAGAACTTTGTACTGGGGTACTGAAGGTCTTTAGAATTATAGAAAGCATCTGGCAAAAGCATAAGGTAGGTCAGTTTGTGTGAGCACTGCAAAATAATGAGGTAGGAAAAGGGTTGTTAACATAGGATTAAAATAAGGACAAAAAGGAGGCTTATCTATTAAACAGTTCAGATGTTCAAATTCTGAAGTCAACAAAGCAGTGAATACAAGGTTCTTTTCCTTCTCCCTAAGGCAGGTTCCATCCTTCCATCCTCATGGGACACGACCCATCAATTAATGCAAATAAGGCCAAAGCCTGTACGGCAGTTCACTGCGTAGTCATGCATTTATCTCCAGTATTTTCCCTATTTCAGCTTCAGTCAGGATCTTTGGACCAGGAATGCACTAAGTCCTCCAAGCCCTTCCTCATTCCACCTTTCCACCCAGACCAGTTTTGATCCAACCAAAACCAATCTATGGCCACTCACGGTAGCATCATCAGTGTCTGCAAGGATGAAAGCTATGGTGTAGTCACTGGAATGGGTGACTCTGTCAGTGTGTGACAAAAGGGCCAACTGCTCTACACTGAAAGAATTTATTGCTTTGTCTCGATAGACATTACTGTCTGAGCTCTTCTGTGGGATGTACAAAGAGAAGCAAGCAGGTTATGTGCCAAAATACCAAAAATCTTGTTTTGAAAGGCAACAAAAATCTCTCATTTGACTCCAGAGAAGAGCAAGGTCTGGGAAACAACCTCAGGCAATGCACCAGGAGCCCTGCTGTGCATGGCAATACGGGAAGATGAGTGGCCGAGTCAGAACTGGTGTAGTGATGTGATTCGATGTCTTTGTACCATGCTTTGTTGCAAATTGCATATAAACTGCTACAAAAATTCATGGTCGTCACTCATTTCCCTAATGGATGAGGGAGGTCTCGGGATCATAACACTACTTCAGTGAAACCCTTGTAAACCTGCCCTTGGGTCCTGCTTCTTCCTCAGTTATGGAATGTCCCAAGTTAGCTTTGTGACAAGTGACATGTCTGGTGCAGGTTCTTGGGCAACAGCATGGCACTCCCAGGATCGCAGGTTGGCTGTCTGGTCTGCCCCTCCAGCACTTTGAGTAAAAGCTTCTGTCCTTCGGTTGGAGTTCCCTAGATGAAGGCAAGCATGGGTTTCTACCAGCTAAGTAACAAACTCCCAGACGTATAACAAGGAAGAACGTTTCATCTCACATTGAACCAATGTTTAAGTTGCTCGAATCATACAGACGTACTGAATGTTCTTGGCCTCCCTCTTATGGGAGAAAGCAGTATTGCTGGAAACTCATTCCATTCGGAGAAAGTCTCTTCAGTCCGTGTGGGTGGTTCCAAGTGTTCATGATCGTTGGTAAATCTTTGAAGTAAACAAACTTGGACTCATTTTTGCAGTAAGTACACCAAGTGCTACAGATCTGTTACATTTATAAAATACGAATGATTAATTTTGAATCAGAGCAGCCAAGAATAAGACAGCCTGATGAAACAGAGATGCAACAGAAACAGAGTTTGCAAGTCAATCCCCTCCTCTCCCCCACCTTCTCAAGAGAGGGGTCTTTCACACTCTCTTGCTCGTGTCACTGTGCTTTGCTAACTCACAGATAGACAGCCCCCACGCAGCCCCTTCCAAGCACCCAGGAGATGCTGCTCTTCACCAGTTTAGCAGCCCCCCACCTCACTGCTCCCTTCTTGGTAGCTTCCCCTAGGGCAGTGGAACACACAGCTGAGCTGATCTCAGATCCCACTGCTGCTTGGTAAGGCAGCAGAAATCATGTCCCACTCCACGCACAGCCCTGATACTGCCTCTCTGACTGTTTCTCTGCCTTCTGTCCATGGCTTTCTCCCAGCTACTCTCCAGAAGCTGCTGCTTCCCCTCTGTGACATGCCAAGCAGCAGCTCTCCCTGCAGCCCAACCACGGCCTTGGTGCAGGGGTGTGCAGTGAGTTGTGATCAGTCAAACAGATCAGTCAGAGCTCATCCCAGCTAAGTTTTCGTTTTGCAAAATCGGCTAATATGGAGAAAATGGACAGAAATTCACACTTTTGCTTCCCAGCTGAAAAGAGGTAGTGTACAGACTCTGTTTTTATTTTCCCATCATATAAATTGCTCTAACAAAAGATACTCTATCTTAACATTCAACTCTCTTTATTCTTCCTAGCAGCACTATTACATTTTATCCAGCTGGAAGTCCTTGACATTTCTCTTTTATAGCCTGAAATACCCTCCCCTTTCTTAGCAAATACATTCAGAAGCCTGGCCTGGACCTGGAAATTAAACATAAAAACTAACAGCTCTAGTACTGTCCAGACGGCTGTGCAGAGAGGTGACTGTTCCAAGCCATTACTTCTCATTGAGCATCCTAACTGTTGAATGATTTCAGTACACTGCCCCCTGTACTCACTGCTGGAGCTCAGCTCTTCCAAGGTGAAAGGAATGGACTGAAGATCTGGTAGCAGAGGTTGCAACACAAACTTGACTGAGTGCTCTCTGGCCAGGTCTTACATCCTTAAAAAACATGAACCAAGGAATTAAGCATTGTTCCTGCTGCCTCACCAAGGGGATTCAGCTCCTTGGAGACTTACGGAAAATTTGCAAGGACATTTTGCCTGTTTCTCTTGGAAATACACAGTTCAGGCTGGGTTTGCTGAGAGGAAAACAAAGTGTACACATCCTGCTGCACTGTAATCCCTGAGCTTTTCTCTAAGGATTGGTAACCTCTTCCTGGAGTGCTTGTTAATAGGAAAGTTGTACACTTATGGGCACCTGTGGAGATCAGTTTAATTTTGATGGGCTTCAAATCAATTTAAATGTCGAGGGGGATTTAGTTATATTGGATGTGGCCTGCTGTTCTGCCTGCAGCTGCCAGCAATTGTTTAAGATACAGAATAAAACAATTATTATGAAACATAAAGCCTACTCAGCGGAGCTCTAACAATGGCAGCCATTTACAATGAGAGCTCTTGCTTCTTTGCAACATACTGTGCAGCAGTTTAATTTCTCATAACCTGTACAAGAGAAGACTTAGCTAAAAATAGCAGGACTAGATGAGCAGTCATCCCCTTCACAAATGCACTCATATGTCTTCCATATTACAGTTTGGTGAGATGCGAGTGGAGTTGAACACTGCTACAGCAATCAGTGGGACAAACAGCCCAACATTTGGTAACTATCACTTTGGGAGATAAGTGATCAGGAAATGATGAGGAAGTACTGTTTTTCTGAGCAGTACTCTTTTTGTTCTCCAGGCAATGCAAAAAAAAAAAAACAAACAAAAAAAAACAAAAACAAAAACAAAAACAAAAAAAAAAACAACAAACTGAATCTCTTTTTCAGTACAGAATGAATCCTAGACCATAGGGTCTATACAAAAATAGTGATTTAAATCCCAGCATGCTGGCTGGGAAAAGCATAAAGCTCCTTTTATCCCCAACTAGATATTACTCCTCATTACTTTGGGCTCTTCAAATCACAACATTCCCAAGCTGTGATACCCAGAACTGTTTTATTTCATGGCTCCGGGGAGATGGGAGATACATGTGAGATGCTCTCAAGTAATTACAAGACCTTCTCTTCTGTGAATCCAGATGCCAGTATCTTCATTATTTCTACAGTACACAAAAAGTCATGTTTCAGATACCTGCTACTACATAAATCTTTCTTCCATGTTGACTGCGTGTAGAGGTGGGCCCACAATGTTCTTCATGACTAGACAGTGGTTCTCAACTACAGGGAGGAACCAGACTGCTGCATTCACAGAAGCTCCTTACTTTGTCTTGCTTATGCTGAAAAATCAATATCTAGTCTTCCATAATCCTTCTTGACCAAGATATCCCTGAAAACAGCAGCAACAGCCCGTCTTGTACCTTCCTGTCAGTGTTGGCCACTCCCCAAGTGACAGGAGCTGGGAGGGACAGCACAGGGCAAAGGATCATAGAATCATAGAATCATGGAATCATAGAATCACAGAATCGCTCAGGTTGGAAAACATCTTAAAACTCATTGATTCCAACCACGACCTACCCAAACTACCTAACTAACAGCCCTCCACTAAATCATGGCCCTGAGCACCACATGCAAATGTTTTTTAAACACATCCAGGGATGCTGACTCAACCACCTCCCTGGGCAGCCCATTGCAGTGCTGAACAACCCTTTCTGTAAAGTTTTTCCTGATATCCAACCTAAACTGGCTCAGCTTGAGGCCATTTCCCCTCGTCCTGTCACCAGTGAGCAGAGACCAGCCCCGCTCTGCTGCAAGCACCTTTCAGATATTGGAAGAGAGCAGTAAGGTCTCCCCTCAGCCTCCTTTTCCCCAGACTGAAGAGCCCCAGTTCCTCCAGTCTCTCCACATAGGCCACATTCTCCAAGCCCTTCACAGCCTTGTTGCCCTTCTCTGGACCTGCTCCAGCACCTCCATGTCCTTTCTGTACTGAGATGCCCAAAACTGAACACAGCACTCGAGGTGAGGCCTCACCAGTGCTGAGCACAGGGATAAAAGGGAGATACCAGCTAGGGCTTCTTCTACCACCTCTGTGTGGGGTGAGCAGTGCAGGCCCAGGAGCTGCAGCCAGACCCAAATGAGAGTCTGAGCCACCAGGGAAGTCCTTGATGACAAGGCAGGTCTAACATCAAGCTGGGCAGTCAATCTACAGGTGATGGCCAGGCAGATCCATGGTGGTGTGACAGGTTACGTCTGTGAGTCAATGATTGGCTCAACAGGCACACAGACCTTCGGTGAGCTGGAGATGGGCAGTCCTGGGGCAAGGCTGCTCAGTGCTCAGGCAAGGCTGTTCTTGTAAGGGCTCATACATTTTGATAACTACAGAAATCACAGAATCATTTAGCTTGGAAAAGACCTCTTACATCATCAAGTATGTCTGTTAACCCAGCACTGCACCGCATTTGCACATCTTCAAAATACCTCCAGGGGTGGAGAGTTTGCAGTTCGCTTCACTGAAGTCTTACCGTGCACGTTTTCATGTTTATTTCCTGTTTATTTCCTCAGACAATTATCTACTTTTCCTTCCTGGTACACGATTTATTGCAGAAACACGAAAATGCTGGCACGAGGGATGTCAGGACGGCTCCAGTCCATCACCCCACCCGCAGCAGGATTATCGGCACCAGCAGCCCAGAGCTCAGCCCAGCCAAGCCTCGGAAACCTCCAGGGTTTGAGGTCCCACAACCCGCCGAGACACCCGCTGCCGGCCGCGCGGCCCCGGCAGGACGAAGGGCGGCCGGCCCGCCCCCCGCCGGAGGCGGAGAGCCGTGCCGCCATGGCGGGGCTGCCGTGGAGGCTCTGCAACCTTCTTATGGCCGCCTTCTTCGGGCTGGCGGCCGTCGTGCAGGTGAGGGCGGCGGGCGGGACGCCGTCCCAGGCCGCGGCGGAGCTCGGGCTCGCGGCCTTACCGCGCTCCGGCGCGGCGCCGGCCCCCCGCACGCCTCTCTCCTCCGCGTCCCGCCCGCCGAGCCCGGCCCGGCCCGCGCGGAGGCTGCAAGGGCTCAGGGTGCGCTTCCTCGCCGCAGGTGAACGATCCCGACGCTGGGCTGTGGGTGGTGAGTACGGCCTGGAGCCCCGCGGGGCTGAACGTGGGGCCCTCGCGCTCGGCTAGCGGCAGAACGCGGAAAGCGCCGGTCCCGCCCGCCCCGTTTCGCCTGCGCTCGCCGGGGCTCACCGGCTCGGTTGGCTCCCGCCAGCGCGGGCCTCAGCGGGGATCCCGAACTCTCAAGAAAGTTAAAGAAGACTCGCTCTCTTCTGTCTACTGCTGTCGTTCTCAGGAGCGGCCGCCAGTGGTCCTGGGGCGGCGTGAGCGGGGCTTGGAGCCGCAGCTGCCAGAGGTGTCCGTGGGTGGCGGGAGCCGCGGGTGGGTCCGTGCCCCTGCCGTGCCCCTGCGCTCCCCGCACATCCCTTAAGCGGTGAGCCCAGCTGGCAGTGCCGAGGCCGGGATGCAGGAACGAGGCTGCTGCTGTTCCCACCCGGCACGGTCGGGGAGTGGGGAGCAGTTCCTCGCAGGGCCTTTCCCGAGGGGAACCACAGTGCAACCTTGGAGCTGGAGCACGAGTTCTGGTGCTTGGCTGACCTCCTCCGGCTGTGTCACACAAGGATTTTGGGTGGCAGGTAGGGGAGCACTGGGTTTTTCCTGCACACAGGGTAGTGCTAGCAGTACTGGGGAATGCGGAAGGGAGAGAGCTCTACAGCTGCTTTGTGCATCTCAAAAAATGTTGTGGAGAAATTGCTGTGGGTGACTACATCTCCTTCCTTAGCTTGCTAAGTTTGTGTTTGATTAATAGGTTGTCTACTTGGTGCCGGCTGCCCTTACGCTGTTTGTTGTCCTTAACCCTTTGGTAACAGGTATGATATCAGTGTGTAAAACAGAATCTCTGCTCAGATTTTGCCCCTGAAAAGTTTGTTTTCACTGAGTCACAGGTCAGGTTGTATGGACATGTGTCCTGCTACGTTTTGTGTGCAGAAAGCTGAGGGACCTGCTTCTGCTGAAGGTAGTATTAGTATTTGTGATTGGAAATGCTGCAAGCAAACACAGGAGCCCTACTTAAAGGGCTGCCACAGGGTTGGTCTTACCACTACACCTTTATTTAAGCACTCATGCAACAAATGGAGCACAATCCTGGGAGCATGTTCTGAACCTGGCTCTGTTGTTGACCTTAGTACATAGTTTAATTCATGCAGTCTCTCTGTTGTAAAGTTGGGTTTTTGCTTACCTGTGTCATATACAATTATACACTGAGGACTAACCTATATGAGGTGTTGAAATAATTGTTCAGATTAGATATGGTCCAGGACTCCAGAAAATAAGTTTTAATTTTTAAATGACTGTTACAGAAAAACGTAAGTAAGAAAACTCTCCAAACCAAAAGATAGTTTAGAAAGCCAACACTTGTTTTTTGCAGTGCTGGGTGCATGGGGATCCTTCCACAAAGCATGCATATCCCAGAGCTAGATCACCCTCACTGTATGCAATATTCATGCACTGTATGCATGAATATTCATACAATTCCCATGAAGTTCTTGCCTACTCTCAGGATTGCCATACATGTTAAATCCAACATTGCACCTGCCCTGTTCAGTCAAGGGGTTCTTGCAAGGGATCTCTTAGTTGGTTTCGTAGTTTACCTGTAGGTAGCACTGATGTTGAAATACACAGACTGCGCTTTGGAACTTCTTTCTCTCTTAGATTGCCCCTTGTTGCCTTCCCACAATGTTTGTACAAAGGGACCTGTTTTTTGAATTACAAACTGAATTGTTTAAATCTTTGGTATCATGACTATTGTCAATTAAAGTAACTGTATCTTCTCTGAGTGAATGTTTAATCTGATTTGAAACTACGCTTCTACCAGAAGAGAGAATCTTCAGGAGTACAGTCATTGTCACAAATCACACCATTACAGTTTTCCACCTTAAGCATACAGTGTGGCACCATTCATAAAACCAGAACCTATGAGAATCACTGCCTGCGTTTTCAGACATTTCAGGGGAGGCTTGCAGTAGGTACAGCCTCAACATAGTTGAGGCATTCAACTGGTTAGGAGAATCTGCAAGCTAATTTACAGGTATGTTACTTGCACCACAATCTTTAGGAAATCAAGATTAAAACTGCACAACTGTTGTGTAATTTGACATTATGTAAATTCAACAAGTGGTCTTTGTCACTCAGGCCTATGGAACCTCTAATGCAGCCTCTGCAGAGCTGCAGTGAGTTTGGCCAAATTATTAGTTTATAGTGTTATTATGAAGTTAGGTCACAATGAACTCTTGAATTTTGGCAGCCCATCATTTTTCATGCTTGCCTGGAGAAGTCAGTGCCTAGGAAAGACTGCTTTTGACTTCCCAGTGTTTGCTATGGATGTTGCTGAGATCATCTGGAGCTCAGCATGTGCCATTTCACCTCTCCTCCTCGAGGAAATGGACATGGAAAGCGAGAAGAAACCGTGGGTCCATTCAGATTTTTCATGTCTCTGTTTCTCTCTCTAAAACATTAGTCCCCAGCCCCGAGGCAGAGATGTCATGTTGCTCATGGTCACTGGCAAAAGGTCAGAGGGGGGCTTGTCAGGGAGCATGGAGGCAGATGCTCCTTGTGCCATGGCATTAGCACTGCTGGTCAGAGCTGTGAGCGTGCACTCCAGAAGAGCTGTTTCTCCTAATTAAGCAAACTCCCATTTGTAATCTGCCTTCTGATTTTCTGTGCATACTGAACGCTGGAATATGTTTTGCTTGCTTAGGCTAACAGGAAACCGTTTTCTTTGCAGCACTGCTGCCAAGAAGTTGCATTCCTGGGAAAGGAAGACCCCAGCTTGCTAGTGTACAATTTCAACAGCGCTTTCTAGCAGCTTTCCATAGTCATACATGGTATTAATTCTGTCTTCCTGCCTAGGGCATATGTGCTGCAGGCATTTCTGTTAGCAGCTTAGTTACTCTTCAATTCACAGAATGTACTTCATGCTACATTGCAGTTTCTGCCAGCTTATTCTTTTCCTCAGAAAACTTTTTTTGGAGGAGCCTCTGTGACCTTCATTCTGCTGGCTGTATTATTGGGGCCATTTCCTTGGCTTACTCTTTGTTTGCATATACTCAAGGAAACATCTTGCATGAAGAGGAGGGCAGGTAAGTACTGAATTCCCCTGAAAGACTTCGGTACACCAGGCTGTCTCCCAGTGGGTCACATTGCTAAGCTCTGTTGGACTGCTGCAGTGGTGCTGTTGGTTCTGGTAAATCAAACCAAGGAGGAAGGAATACAGCATTACAAACCAGCTATTTGTTGGATAAAAGGACTGAAAGGCAGCCATGAAGGATCATGCCTGAATCCTACCCAACTGAGGCAGCTAGATTTAACTGGGGACAGTTCTGGCTTTCAGAGACCACAGCACAGTACTGTGAAATAGCTGTGTGTTGTGCTACAGGAGCTGTACAAATAGCATTTAGTGGTAAAAACTCTTGAGGGGATACCATTTCTGTGCTTAACTGTCACAGGCTGCTGAGTCCTCTGAATTGCTGGGTACCAAGGAGGAGGAAGGATCTTTCACCTGGATATTCCCTTGATTGCTTGGCTAAACTGGGTGCTTGCTCAGCAGAGGGGAAGCAGTAGCAGCTAGCACTTCTTTTTACAGTGAGGAGTAGTGCAGTGTTGCTTTGCTATATATACTGATGAGGGAAATGTGCTATAGAAGTTTATTTTTATATTTAGTATATTTTTATAAAGTTATATTTTCACTTTTTTATAGTTAAGTTTATTTTTATATATGTGGGGTTTTTTTTAATAGAAGGGATTTTTTATATTAAGTTTAGCAATGGAACAAAAGCAGAAGCAGGAATTTCTGCAGCTGTACAGCTGAGTTGTGTGTTTGTAGATTTGAGGTGGGAAGCAGTACTGTAATTATTTGAAGTGCAGTCCCTATGACATATATTTAACATCTCCAAAGGGAGACAGCCCATACTTACCCTATTCTTTTGGAGGCAATTTGCATTTTTCATAAGCAAGCAGATGTTTCTGTTATTTTCTGATCTAGTTTTTGTTTGGCTTTCTAGAGAGTTGTTTGGTCTGGTGATCATTACAACATGGATGAGTCTTTGTCGCAGTTCAGCAAAGTAAGTTTTTCTTAATTCACTCATATGTTCAGATTTAGTGAGTAGCTTCTTGGAAACCTGTAGGTGATTTTGGCTGCTTGTTCTTCTACTTCACGTTTTGATGTTTGTGTGGAGCTCAGCTTTGTTGGATCCTCTCCAACTCATCATGTTCTGTGATTTTCCCATTCATGTTACCGTCTAAATCTTAATCCTCAACAGCAGTATTTGGTGCTGCAGCTTGTAGGATCCTTTACATCTAGAAGTCTGCAGAAGTGGGGGGAAGGAAAACTTAAAACATTTTTTTTCTTGCTTCTTCTGCAATAATGAGCAGGAGACACATTCCCCTTTTGTACAAAGACAGTGTGCTCTTTCTGTGGAACAGGCCAGTGAACATGAGCCACTACTGCTAATGAAAGCTACAAAACCATTTCTACCATTGCTCCCAAATTAAGAGCTTTCCAGTGAGTGCTTTGTCTAATGGGGTCTGCTGCATTCTACCAGCACGGACAGGGGGGCAAGTGCTTTCCCTTCCAGCCTCTCTGGAGATCTGTATTACAGCAGTTTCACTAAATTAATTTGTAACAGCTGGGAGCATGATAAGTCTCAGGCTGCCAAACAATATTTTGTAACGTTGAAACACGCAATGTGCTCTGGGCAGTGCTTTTGTCGCCTGTTTCACATAGCCTGTGAAGGTGGCAGAACACATTTCTGCTGGCATATGGTACAGCTCCACTAAAGACTCTGCTGATGCAGCTACAGAAGCTACATAGAGATGATACAGCGGCCAAAGGCTCTCTGCTGTCTTTAGCGAACCACAGCCACGGCAGTGGTAGCAGTCTGAATTGAAACTGCACTGTTGCATTTGCTTCTTTGTAGGAATCCGCTGGGTGGAATTCATCTGACTGCTGCGATCTTGGTTGCTCTCTTCCCCTTCGTTTCATGGCTGTACATTTATGTGAACAAAGAGATGCGAGAATCTTGGCCAGAACACTGTAAAACTGTGATTTGACCGGGTGGAGACAGCACATAAATAAATATTCTGACCTTATTTGCTGCTGCTTTTTGGTTCTTAATGAAAGGTTAGTATCAGTCTGACAGGACAGGAATGGCCGGCTGCTTCCCACAGTGTGGCTTGAGGCTTCCAGGAAAAAAAAAAAGAAGAACATTGTCAAATTTAAGGGGAGAATTTTTCTATGGATACTGTTCAGCCTGCTTCTTTGGATGTTTTCAAAGCACCCTTGACCTTCTTGTGATATAAGATTAATTATTCAAAATATCTGGGCATCCCCAGTTCAGTCTCTCCTTCCACCTTGTATCTGGGAAAGCTACTGTTCTGTAACATTAAGGGAAAAGTAGATCAAACACTTTGTTTCAATAAATGACTCATTATGGATATAAAACTTGAAAGATGTCTGACAAGATACTCCACTGAGATTTGCTGAAAGGTGAACCAGTCTGTTTCTGTTCCTATGCTAAAATTGTAAGTGGAATATATCTAAAGCAATATTTTTGCTGTTACCTTTAACTGAAAGTCATGGTTTTGACAGAGTAGTAAATACTATTTTTCTAAAGAAAACCAAGTGAAAGCTTCTTTATTTTCTGCAAAAAGCATGCTCACAGAGTGCCGCCAGCAGACACAGTCACTGTTACAACCTGCTTCTCAAAGAATTTCTGTTCTTGGAAATCAGAACTCGTACAGCAGCCCAGAGACAGTAAGCATGCTCCATCATCACTGGTCATGGAGAAGCACGTGCAGGTGAGCGTGAATACTCAGGCTGTGGAGACAGCATGGATCCAGATGCAGCACAGCACCACGCTTCGAGTCATCCCCAGTCAGAGCTCAGAGCTTGTTTCCCTCAGTGCTGCTGCAGGCCAGGGATACACACGTATCCCACCTGCTATATCTGCAGCATTACACGATGCCATAGTTTTCCTGCCTTTATTTTATTTTAAAGCTTGGGCCTCTCTGCACTGTGCTCTGATGTAGCATAGACAGTGCCCATTTTCATTGGCTTCACTTTTTTCAAAATGACTTTAGTCTTTTAAAGCAGCATTAAGAAGACTGCTTTAGGCTACAGCTTGGACTTTCCAGCTAGATGTATGTAGCTGCTTCTGGGTGGGTACAATTTTAATGCTTTAAATCTGACTAAATCAGGTATATCCTGGAAAAACAAAACTACCACCTAGTGGCTTTTTGTTTGTGTTTTTTTCACAATGAACAGCAATCTGTTCAGGACTGGGTGGTTAAGTCAACATTCTGCATTCTTCAAACACGGTTACTGGCCTTCTCTATTCTCCAAAAAGTTAAATCTTGTTCCTTACAAAAACATAATTTTTAGAGTTCTGTATCTGAGAGAGAAACATGAGAGTTAAAACTGCAAGCATCAGACATGTAGATCTTTCTACAAGCAAAGAACATGCTGGATGCCATACTTTTTAGTCTGAGTACTTCCTAAAGGAGAAAAGTTGGCAGTTAGACATCTGCTTGGCATTTTCAGAAACACATCACTCTGTCTGAAATTCTGCCCCTTCCCTTTAATACCATTTTATCATCATAGACATAAATAGTTCCAAAGGCATTGCTTTCAGGTGGAGTTTCAATAACCCCCTCCAAAGTAAGATGATGAACACCATGTGAGTCTAAACAGTAGCCACCATCGTGCAGGTGCCCTGCAAGAAAGCAGACCACACACTGATGAGAGTGTATGACAGAAAGAGCATCTCTGTAATTCCAGGCTAGGCAAACTTTGTCTGAAGCATCTGGGTGAATGGGCAGATGACCTGCAGCAGAGAGGGAAAGAAGCAGAAAAGTTACTTAACACATAACAGAATCACCAAGGTTGGAAAAGGCCTCAAAGATCACCCAGTCCTACCATCCACCTACCATCACTATACCTCATCTCTCAATACAACATCTTGAACACATCCAGGGATGGCGTGCCCTCCCTGGGCAGCCCGTTCCAGCGCCTGACTGCTCATTTGGAGATGAAATTTTTCCTAACCTGATTCCTACCTGAATCTCCCCTCCAACAAGAGGCCATTCCCTCTTGTTCTATTGCTAATTACAAGGGAGAAGAGGCTGACAACCACCTGCAGGAGGTTATGGCAAGGTGGGAGTTGGCCTCTTCTCCTATGTAGTGCCCAGTGCCTATACATCCTTGTTTGGTGATTCTCTATATAAACAGAACCACTTTAGTTTGGAGTGCAGGAAAAATCAGGGCATCTGTAAAGTTCTCGTATTTCATTTCTTTCTTCCTTTCAAATATCTTTTATCTTCTTTATACAGCATCTTGATTTCAGAATATTAGGTCCCAGCTCAGCAATACTCAGACGCTGCCAGATTGCTTCTGGAGGATTGTGGATACCCCATCCCTGGAGGCATTCAAGGCAGGCTGGATGTGGCTCTGGGCAGCCTGGTCTGGTGGTTTGCGACCCTGCACACAGCAGGGGGTTGGAGCTGGATGATCATTGTGGTCCTTCTCAACCCAGGCCATTCTATGATTCTATGAATCAAACTGCTCCCAAACAAGCAGCTTTCCTGGGTGGGAAGCTCAGGCTGCTGCCTCTATCCAACAAGCTCATCCGAGTGTGAGACACAGCTGCTATTCTCCAACTACACCACTTACATATGTACCTGATACTACGTTTTCCTCTGCTAACTTGTATTAGTTTGCTTCGTAACCATTTTGCATATATCCTCCATCTCCACCTACCCATAACGACAACTTTTTCATGGTTTTCATCGGAGAACCTGAGTATGTCATCGAACCAGTCCAGCTGGGCTTGGCTAAATCCTCCATTGAATTCTACGAACTGAGGTTCTTCCAGTCCTGCGATGAAGAAGAAGGTTAGGCACACGTGCACGCACCTACTGTAGGTTCCTTATTTGCTTCCCTTCTATCATCAACGGTTTATCCTTCGGATTTCCGCGGCACCTCAGCTCGGGGCTCCCCGCACGAGGCCGGGCGCCGCTTTAGCGCCGCACCTCCCGAGCGCGGCGATACCTGCGGGGCTGTTGAGGTCCGCGTTGCAGTTCTTCTCCCTCAGCAGCCGCAGGGCCGCCCGGTGCCGGGGGCTGTCGGTGTCCCGGCCCAGCGGGCTCAGCTCGTAGCCGTCCAGCAGCACGAAGCGGAAGCGCGGCGCCGGGCAGAAGTGGTACGCGTGGCAATCGCCGGGCGGCGCGGCGGGCGGGCCGGGGCCCGGCGGCGGGCGGCTGCAGAGGCCGCTCTGCGCCAGGCGGGCCCGGGCGAAGTTGTACAGCTCGTGGTTGCCCCAGGCGTGGTGCACCGGCACCCGCAGCCGTCCCAGCGCCGCCAGCACCCGCGCCAGCGCCGCCTCCGCCTCGGCGGAGCCGCTCCGCGCGTTGACGCCGTCGATGCAGTCGCCCAGCTGCAGCACGAAGGCGGGCGGCGGCCGCTCGGCGGCCCAAGCCTCCACGGCGGCCCGCAGCAGGCGGAGGCTGTGCCGGTAGTACCGCCGGCGGCAGCCCCAGAAATCGCAGCCGTCCTCCGCGTCCGCGTACTGGACGTCCGCGATGACCCCAAAGGAGAAGCGCAGGGCGTCCTCCATGGCGGCCGCCGCCCGGGGCCGGAAGGGGCGGGCTAGAGGGCGGGGTGGGGTGGAGGAGCGGGCGGGCGGAATGGCGGCGTTGCGCGGCCCGCGCTGCTGGCGGCTGTGGCGGCCGTGGCGCCTCCCGCCCGGCGCCGCTGTCGTGTTCCCGAGCCGGATGCAGGCGCTGCAGGACCGGGCCGCGGCGCCGCTTCTGTCACTAGGGGCCGCGCCGGCACCGGGCTGCCGCTCCGCATCCCGATTGCCGCCCGGAAGCGGCCGCCGCGCAGCACCGCAGCGCACGGTGAGAACTTGGGGGGGGAGAATAGGAGGGGAGTTCTCGCTCCGGTCCCGCTCCCCCCGCCTCGGGGCCGGAACCCCGCCTGGCGAGGTGTGCGGGCAGCGCCCGGCCCCTGACCGAGCTCTCCCCCTGCAGCTGGTGTCCTGGCGAGCGCTGGGAGCCGCCCTCATCCTGTGCGGAGGGCTGCTGCTGGCCATGAAGAGGGTGAAGAAGGCGAAGGAGGAGAGTGAGTGTTTCCCGGCGGGGGGTCGGGGTGGAATCGTGGAGCCCTTCTCCGAATTGCTGCTCCTTTGCCTTCCTGCTTGCATTCTCACGTGCGCTGTTTCTGTCGCGTTCACGCTTTCTGCTCGGAGCCCCGCGAGGGGTGGGAGAACCTTCCGCTGCCCCGGGAGCTGCGGTTCTCTGCACGCATTTCCTCGTTTTTAATGCTGAAGTCTCACAACTGCCTGATGTGTTCGGTTCGTCAATGCGTACGGAGCCGGGCCACACAACTCTCCATCTCGTGCACCTGCGACAGCAGTGTGACAGTCCAGTGACGATGAACGATCGTTGTGGTTTTTGAAACATAGCGATCGGTACAGAAGTTTGGCTGAAGTGGAAGGCACTGCTTGGGAGCCTTTTCTGCTTGGGAGCTGTGCGCAGTGGGTGGCAGCAGGGCTGCCCCACTGCTGCTGCTCCGGGGCCTGACCTGCAGGGATGGGGCACAGATTGCAGTGTTGGAATTCACCTCCTCCTGCTGTTCCTGTAGAGCTGGAGAAGGAGCGGAACCGAGGCATCGGGAAACCGCTGCTGGGAGGGCCCTTCTCGCTTGTCAGCCACGAGGGACAGCCCAGGACCAACAGAGACTATCTTGGCCAGTGGGTGCTCATCTACTTCGGCTTCACGCACTGCCCCGACATTTGTCCTGAGGAACTGGACAAAATGATTGAAGTGGTCAATGAAATTGGTACGGGAATTGGGCTGTAGGAGGGCAAGGCTTATCGTGGTGACCTGTTGCCTGTGGGAGTAAATGCCTGTCTTAAAAAATGCTGTTAATTAGCATTCAGTAGTTGAATTAATTACTGAACAACACATAAATCAAGCTTCCTGTCTCTCGGATCAGGTGTTTGGGATGTGACAGCACTGACCTTTCTAGAACAGAGGATTTCTGTTTAATAAGGCATGGCCATGGCAGGTTACATGCACTCGTGTTCTGCACCAGCGCCCATCTGTCTTCTCCTCTCAGCAGGGCACAGCCTCCAGCTGGAGCTGTGCACAAGCACAGAGCGTTGGTTTTCATGGCATTTATTTACTTCTTTCAGAGATAGTATTATAGAAATTAAGCAACACCAAACAGCCTTTTTTCTTTGCTACTTAGGGAGGACTCAGGTGGATGTTGTAGCAATCTGCCTCTGACTGTGTTTGAAGGGATATTAGGAAATGGTTTTTAGGTTGCTAAGAAAAAAGTGTAATAGTTGATGTTTCTGTTCACAGATAGAATCCCGTCCTTGCCTGATCTGATCCCACTCTTCATCACCATTGATCCTGAGAGGGACAGTGAAGAAGCCATTGCCAGATATGTTAAAGGTACAGGTTTTTTTCTATCTTGGAGCTTTATAACAATCAGTAAAGAGTAATGAAAAGGAGGCTTCGAGAGGATTCTTTTCACTCGAATATCTAAGTGTCTTTTTTCTCTGTAGAATTTTCTCCAAAGCTGGTTGGATTGACTGGTACCAGAGCACAGATCGACCAAGTGGCCAAAGCCTTCCGCGTGTATTACAGCGAAGGTCCCAAAGATGAAGACAATGATTACATTGTGAGTAAATGTAGGGCCTTTGCCTAATGGAAGGTTTTGGTTGAGAATGGGATAAAGATTTTAATCAAAAGACAGCTGCTGTAATCTGTGCTGAAGCCCTCTGTGACAGAGCCCTGTTGCACCCACATCTTGAGCTGAGTTATAGAGGTGTGAACTGAGGAGCCCTCTTACGAGTTCAGCGCCTCACTGAAAACATAGCTCTTGGAAACATGCAGTCCAAGTTCTGCATGCAGAATGCATACGAGCTCTCAGGCTCATATGGCCTGATAATGAATTTAACTGTTTTTTTTTCATCACATAACCAATTTGATGGACTCTTTTCCCATGTGCTCCAAAGTGAAAATGGAACTGAGGAATTACAGATGATGAAATGCAGAGAAATCATGTGCAGCTTGGGAGGCCAGTGAGCTAGAAATGTTTGGAAACTGACAGATAATAGAGGAAAGTAGCACTTTGGTTTTGGTCTGATCCAGTGTTTTTATCCTTACCCTCATTTTTCAAACTGCCTGACTGCAGCAAATAAATTATGCATGTGGGCAAAAGACTGGTGGAACAAAAACGTTGATGCGTGTAAAGAAAAGGCAAAAGCAATGCACAGTCTCTGTAAAGGGAAGACAGTCACCATGGTAAACGTACTCATCTGGACTCCTAAAAGAGTGTCAGGTGGGACATCAAGAACCAGCTTTTGCTTGAAGTGTCAGCTCAGTAGCTAGACGGCAGTGTCCAAGACAGTATGTTTGGGTGCAGGGAGGAGATTGCTGGGGAAATTCAAAAGACATTTTATCAGTCTACTGTCAGTCAAAAGGTACTGCCTCAAATCAGATTTATGAAAGGGAGATGCAAGAATAGGAGGATTGGCAAAGAGTGTGGACTAAGTAGAGGGGAAAAAAGTCTGTCGAATCTTACACTGAATGTGTGAACAGAGTTTCAGAAGAGATGGAAAGAGGTTGCAAAAGCTGAAGGAGGGCTGCTGTTTGTGAATTAAATCACATATAGATTCTAGCAAAGCACTTACAGGTTTTAATACAGGGATCTCGCCATGGGAAAGAAGTGTGTAGATGAGAGCAGCTTCAAGGGAAGCTGGAAGGAAGAATAAAAAGAGACCATAACTACAAATGTTAGTAATTATGAGAAAGGATTCAGGCTCCAGAGAGAACAGCTGTGCTGTGCTGGGGTTGTGCTAAGCACCTGGAAGCCTGGAGTGTGAGAAGAGCAGTGGGAGACAGTGAGGAAGAAAGCAGTGAGTTTGGAGCAGAACAGCCTGAGAGCCGCAGCCGTGGTGCCACAGGGAGCAGTGTGTGTGCATCAATTCTGGCTGCAACTCCAGCGAGCTCTGCGTATTTGCTACAGGAAGGTGAGAAGACACGAGCCTCTGAAACCAACTGGAAAGAGGATAACAGCAACAGCAAATCTTGGAAGGACAGCTTTAGGCTGGTTTTGTGCCTGCCTGTCACCCAGGCAATTACTGCTCTGCCTCTTCTCTCAGTAAGGGCTTTTTTCCTCATTGTGTTGTGCACAGGGCTGCCTTCCAGTCAGTGAGTCAGCATGGTGCTTGTGCAGGAGCGAGCGCTGTGTGTTCTGTGTGCTGCTGAGCGGTGGGGAGGAGGCAGAGATCAATTCTCTGCTTGTTTTGGCTTGAAAAGAACATGGAGATGAACACTTACAAATAATCATTCCTAAACTTCTATTTATATTTTGCAAGTATTATTCGAATATCGATAGTTCCTATATAATAATCTCAATTTCGTAATTAATTACGGAGCGTGCAGTTTTTTTATCTTTTGCTTTATTTCATGGTTTGGAAGATTGCACTGAAAGTCGTACAGTGATCTTGTGCACTCATATAGTGGCAGTGCACCACAGCTTGAAAAGTAGTGGTCTCTTGGCTGTCCTTAACCTCCTGCAGGCACGGAGTTCAGGATCTATGGGCAGGCAGCCTGTTCTGGATTTGTGTTGGTGGTAGTCTCATCGAAGGGCAAGAAGGTTTGGATTATAATTCAAACTCCTTTAAAAGGTTCTGGTGTTTGATTTTGTGGTCATTTCTCATTTGATACCTAGAATAAAATATTTTAGTTAAACATACTTCAGTAAAATTTTAAGAAACACGAATGCCATTATGGAAAAGCTGTAAAATGTAATGCATCCTTTTAGCTTCTGATGCTGGAAATACTTATGCAGTTTCTTGGTTCCAAACACAGACCTGCTCTTGGTATGTGAGTGCATCTGTGTCGTTTTTGTTCAGTGGCACTAAGGTTATGTACTCACTGCAGATTCCTGGCCTCCATTTTCAGTTTATTATGTCTTTTCTCATAGAGGTGCTGTCACGGATCACCCAGAGATGTTTTAAAGATACTTAAAATGAAATTATTTTTAATATAAATAAAATTGGAGTACCTCACACTTCCAAACCATTGTTACTGTTAATTTTTTTCAGGTTATTTCAAATTCTGTCCCATTATCTCTCTCAGACTCCGTGTGGTGTCTGCAGATGCCATCACAAGGAGCCAGCAGAGGGAACCCTCTCCCAGCACGTGGTGTTTCCCTGCACGCCGGCTCCTGTGTCTGCAGCTCCTGTGTCCCAGTGATGCCCTTGGTCCCTTTGTTTGCAGTGATGGCTTCTTTACTGAAGTATCTCCATTTATACTGAATTTACATGATAAGAGCAACAGAAGCCTGGATACCTTCTGGTGTTGGAGAGCATTAGGAGAATTAGAAAGAAATTGGGAAAAGTGAGGGGGAAAGGCCACCAGCCTGTGCCTTCCCCATGTTTTCCCAGCCCTCTGTGTGCTGAGGGAGGGCTGCCTCTGCCTGGGGAGGATCTGTCTGCATACAGAGCTCCTTCATGCATCCTGAGTGCCAGTGAGGAATTTGTTCTGTCAAGTAGAACAACAGAAGGTCACTCAGTTGATGATAAAGTTTCCCAGATCTTACTTTAGCTTGTTGGCAAGAAGTCTTGTTGGACAGCTGGATGCACCACTGAATGGAGCATGGTTGATGCTGTCTTTGAGAGATGTGCGGGATCTTTTTTCACCAGATAACAATGTGCTTTCTTGCAGGTGGATCACACAATAATAATGTACCTGCTTGGGCCAGATGGTGACTTTGTGGACTATTATGGCCAGAATAAGAGGAGTGCTGAGATTTCTGCTTCTATTGCTGCACACATGAGGAAATACAGATCGTAAAGTATGAGGTCTCTGGACATACATCAGCTGTAGAGTTGGCTGTAATTGGGCATTGTTTTCTGTGGAGCTCAAGAAGAAATGCATGAGTGTAATGTCCAACCACCATATACCTCTTTTCTTCCAAATACGAAAGGCAACAGTACTCAAAAATCTACAGAACCTTCCTGCTGGATAGCATCTGCAGAGAAATCTGGACTACAGGTTGAAATTCAGGACTTCTTGGAAACGTTGGTGTGTACAAAAGATAGAAAACACTTTTCATTTCAGAAGAACACGTGGCAGAATTAGTTGGTATCTCTTGGCCAGACATCATCTGGAGGACCTTTGCCTTCTTTTTTTCACGCCTTCTCGGAATGGCACTTAGTATATTGTGATAGAGAGGCTGAAAGTTGTTGAGGTTGAGAAGATGAAGAATGCTGGAAATGTCAGCAGCTGCCATGCATGGGACCAGCGCTGTGCCGTGCCCAATCTTCCTCGTTTGAATGCAGAAGTAGTGGGTTTTTTTTTCTTGATGATTTCTCCAAGGAAGCGCTGTTGACTTGTAAGGAAATGAGTAATGAGTTGCAAATGCGTTTTTCTTCAGATCAACGTGATTTTTTGTGTAGTTGACCTGATTGTGCTTTGTTGAGTAATGAAGTGGGGAGGATGAAGAGGGGTCTGTGTCTGTGCATAGGACTGTTAACCAGATAAAATTTATGCAGTGCAGCATTTGAAAATAAAGATTGCTTTGTGTAATTGTTTATCACTTTCAAGGTTTCCAGGAAGAGCCTCCGGGTAAAGAGTGGCTGCAGTGTGTCTGGAATTGTCTGCACGTGGGGACAGTATTACTCAGAGCCCGGAGCGTATTGGCAGCTTTGCAACGCTGGATGGGTTCATGCAGAAGAAGTCTCACTTGCAGAGTGACTGTGAGGCATCTGTTTGCATTTTCTTTAATTTGATTTGACTGATAATGGGTTATCATCAGAACTTTGCATGCTGGTCAAAACTCACGTGCCGGATTTCATCTGTGTAGAAAGTAGTGTTGATACATACAATATAGTAGGACAGGCCATTGCATGGTTTGGATGTGCCCGTCACCAGGAATTTTTGTGTACTGGTTTATACCAGGTGTTTTAGTGTCTTAGTAGAGTTTAACTTCCTTTTCAGCTGTTGAGCCTTGTTCTGGCTGCTTTGGGTGCAGTTAGCAAATGAGCAGCTTCCAAAGGAAGTTTCTCATGCTGGGTCTCATGCTCATGTCCATCACTTGGAGCCGTGTCACATCCAAGGTGTTACCAGTAATGTCTAGCATGAGTGGCAATGGCAATAATAATTTTGTTTTCATAGAGTCAGTATTGTTTCTGAGGAGTCTCATCTCACCTTTTATTTTTTCCCAGAATCCCAGAGGCAGTAAATTAATTCAGTTCAAAACTTTCCTTATAATGAAGATGTTTGGCACCTTCTAGCTCTGCGTGCCTCGTCCTGGTGCCTTAGGTGGGAGGCACCCTTCCAGCTGGCATTTCTGTGTTGCTGGGAAATCTGCCTTAAAGCTGTACTCAATTTTGTTGCTTGTATGTATTAACTATGTTGCATATGAAGGTCGCTCCGAAAGTAATGCCTCCTGTTATATTGGCCCATGTTGTCAGAGGTGGACATCGGTGGGACGGCAGTAGAGGCTGAACCTTCCCACCAGTATCTCGTTATGCGTTGCTGTGTGACAGACGGCAGCAGAGGGCACTGTGACACAATGGTGCCTGACATGGGAGTGCGTATGAAGCAGAGATGTGTCATTGAATTCCTCCATGCAGAACAAATGGCACTTACTGACATGCACTGATGCTTGCTGAATGTTTATGGAAACCAAGTGGTGGATGTGAGCACAGTGAGGTGATGCGTGCTGCATTTCAGCAGTGGGGACAGCAACAGTGGGTGACCTCTGCTGATGCAGATTGTTACGAACGTAGCATGCAGGCTCTTGCTCATTGCTGGTGAAAACACAGCTAATGATAGTGACTATATTAAAAAAACAAAACAAAACATTTTGTTTTTGAGAAAACAAAATTGCTCTATCAATTAGTGTTGTTGTGCTCTTTGTAGCTGTGGTAGCTTCCATGGGAATAAATAGGAGGCATTACTTTCATAATGATCTACATATTTTCTGTGCAGCCCAAAACAATTCCTCTTCTCTCAGTGCAACCCAGACCAGCCCAAAGGTTGCACACCATGTGCTAACAAGCAGCAGTGAGCAGTGCTGGTACAGATGCTGCTGGGAGGTGTGGGGATGCTCAGCTCCTCCAGTGCTCCCCCTTGTGCTGTTAAGCCTCTGGGTCTTGGATGATCAGAGGGAATCTTCAGACTGCCTCTTTAAAGCCTGATTATGCTTCTCTTGGTTGCCTAAGGTACCTCATGGAAGAAAAACTTAATTTTGGTACTATCATTTGAATCTTTACAGACTGAAAAGGTTCATAATATATACTCTTCTGAAAGGAATGGAAGAGACATTTCAAAGCTAAAAGTGCAGCAGCTTGATTGCAGAGTTTAGAGAGAGAGGATCTGTTTGTTTCAAACCCAGTTTTACTTAAACTGATCATTCAGGAATGGATGGTTGTTGTTTGCAGTATGCAGTCACCTCCATCAGGAACACTCATGGCCTGGGGACCTTCTCTCTGGCAGTGTGGGGGATCTGCATCAGGAGCAGTCACTGAAGTGCCAAAGCTGAGGACAGTCCCAGGTGAGGTTTGTCCCTGCCATCCCTGTGAGTGGCCTCCTGAACTGAAATTCCCTTGTGGGATCTCTTACCACTGTAAGTTTTTCACAAGGGAGTGCATGTGATGCTTTGCGTACAGTGGAAGCTGATGTAAAGGACGCCTCTGTGCAAAAAATGTAACGAATGGGAGTAGGCTGTGGATTGCTTGGCACTGCGATTGTCAGTTGTTAGCAGAGCCAGTAAAGAAACACTGAAAAATTGATTTCTGTTCCTGAAAGTGGCTGTTCAGTGGCAAATCACTGTGAAATGGCTACTGCTCTCTTTTCATATATGTGCAGCAAAATTCTGTAATGAATGCACAGCTGACTGCCAGATTTAAAGGGAAATGTTCCCCTCAGTCCATCATGGCACATCTCAGCAGGGCCGCACCATGCCTGTGCCAGTCAGAGATGGAGAGAACGGGCACAGAACCGGCCAAGATACCAGGACCTGCTGCTTCATGGCCAACCCCAGGCAGAGCACACCATAGGAAAGATCATGGCTGTGCAGGATGGGAAGGAAACTGCTGGGAGATTGTGTGCATTCCTCCCGGCCCTTCTCCCTTCCCTGCTGGGGGCCGGGACACCTGCTAGGGATGGCAAGGAGCACAGAAGCACTTACACTGGGCAGGGCAGGTTTCCTCCTGAGCCTGACTGCCCTTCAGATGAAGGCTTTGCTCCGGATGCAGAGATGAAGGTATCTATGGGATAATTGTTCCCAGCAGGATTTTAAGATAAAAATGCTCTGTAACAGGTTGGGCTGTTGCCTTGCTGGTCATGGCATTCCTCAGCTGCAGTTTGTATTCTATTATTCTAATACTATTATATCCTCTGTTAAGTTCCTCACTTTACTGGTGACAGAGCTTGCAGCTACTTTGCATGTGAAACTCATATCGGCATCGTGTCTGTTCCCTCTAGAAGCCTCCACCTTCTTTATCTTGAAGAAATGGCCTTAATCTTAATCTTGAAACATATTAACAACTTGTGTCCAGGTAAATTCTGTAGAAGTAGCTGCAGCCCCTCACCCAATGTCCTGGCAGTAATCCCTACCAGACATTAAGAAAATAAAGAATAAAGCTGTGATCTGTTGTTTCATACCCAGTGTGCAGCAACCACAGGTACGTGGCAGCAGAGTGCAGCAGGTGATGGTGTGCAAGGACCTGTGTGTTGCTTTCCTGGGCTTTGCCTTTTTTTGTACCCATTTGAGCTTTTTCCTCTCACACAACCCAGATTTCAATCATTTGTAATTGTAATAGATGTGAATTGCCTCCTATTCACTGCAATATGCGGTCTGGTAACTTCAGCCTGTCTTTTATGCAGCCTGGTAATTTCAGATTGTACTTGCTCATACAGAAATAGTGAATCATTCCTCACCAGCACAGCTGCAGGGATGGCTCTCTGCCATTCAGGACTTTGCAGGCTTCTAATGTCTCATTTTCACCCCCAGATCCCATCAAGTTTTGCTCTCATAGATTCATTTTTCATGCCAGTTTCATGCTTGTTGCCATCTTTGTTTTTCTTTGCATAATTTCTCATACAACTGCGACCTTTCCAAGAAGCAGGATTAGTGATGGAGATGTGAGTGAACTGACACATCCTACGTGATGCTTCCTTCCTTTCTCCCTTTCTCTCACAGTCAGTTACGCTCTCTTCCGAGCACTGACCTGACGTTACCTTGGAGCCCTTGGTATGGCTCTCAGGTACTTCCCGTGAGGAGCAGTTCGGGCACAACCTCTTGTTCTATATGGAGACCTTCTGTGAATCCCGACTTCTTGCATGTTTGAACCCTTCAGGAGAGCATGTAAGGAAGCAGATCACAGGGTTGCTTTCAAAACCGACATTCCTTATTCTCGCCTTCTCAAAAAAAGCCCAAGATAGGTCCATTGCTCAGTGGACCTTCACTGAACCTGGAAGCTACTAAACTTTCGGAAACAGACAGATAGCACCAGTGTTATTTTCCCCCTGGGTTGGACTGTTGGCTTGCAGGCCACGGGAGCAGCAATCGCCTCATCTGCAGATAGAAGCAAGGAGGGAAGCAGGTTGGGAAAATGGCAGCAGGATTTTCAAGCTCCTCCCTGGTTCCGTGTGGCGCAGCTGGCTGCTGCCACCTGTGCACATCTGTTTTCCTGCACGTCTGCCCTGCCTGCATGCATATCTGCAGGCGGGACAGCGTGACACAAGCCCGGCAGACGGAGCTACTGCAAGAGAGAGCTGTCTTGTGTCCAGGAACCAGGAGCAGAATGAGTGCCAGCGAAAGATTCACTGCAGATGAAGCCGTGCTGTCGGTGTCCTGCCTCTGTGGTGTTGTCAGGCAGGCAGCAGTTGTGCCCGTGGGCGTTGCAGCCACCCACAGCAGTAACACATAGGAAGGTCTGGTCCTCTGGTCTGGCGTGAATTCTGGCTATGTGGCTTCAACGATTCCAGGACTTACATCCCATCTGCCAGCACTACAGAGTTACCAGATGGCACCAATGTCTGCCCTGTGATGGCTGTGTCTTATTAAACAAGAAGAAAATCCTGAAACACATTATAGGTGTTATTAGTTCTCTGTTCCTGTCAGCATCTGTGCACATGGAATGGACACTGAGAACTTCAGAATCAAAGTTAACCCTTTCCTTCTGAGTTGTGGTTGATTGCTGTCAAATCTGATGGTTTATTTGCAGTGAACCCACCTGGTTGACAGAGTTGAGGATGTGGCCATACTGACACACCTGCATGAATCTGCTGTTCTCCACAGCCCCGAGGGCTACTGCTGCTCTCAGATGATCTGTGTACGTTTCTCTTCATTGCAAGGGAGAAAAATCAGCTGCCAGGGAGAGGGGCTTCCATGACTTCTGTTTTTTTCTTACAGACCCACTCGGGCCTCTTCTGTGTCACTGTCAACCCCTACAAGTGGCTGCCGGTGTACAACCCGGAGGTGGTGTTGGCCTACCGAGGCAAAAAGCGCCAGGAGGCCCCTCCACACATCTTCTCCATCTCTGACAACGCCTATCAGTTCATGCTGACTCCTGCCAAATGCTGCTCTTACCTGCTAGGGGCTCACTTGCCTTAAGCCACCTTCTGCAGTGCACTACCTCAGCGCCTCGTTCTGTGTCATCTTGCAGATTTTCTACTCAGTCTCCCAGTTATTGTACTGTGGAATTAGGCATGCCTACCTTGTTTCTAGGTGATGCAAAATCTGCTCTTGACTGCTTTCCCTGTCTCCTGAAATTGGCTTTTATTTTTAAATTGCTGTGCTATAATGGTATGGCACAATATCTGCATTTCTGGTCTAAGCATGAAGTTGAGCATCATAAGAAGAACCACGGCAAAAGGTGGGTGCAGTTAGGTAGGACGTACTGCCTGGTTTGCAGACCAGCATGTGGCTTGAGGCAACTCTGTTCAGAACAGATCTGGAAGGAACATTTTCCCCAAAATACATGGTTTCAGAATTAAGTTATGTCCTGTATTAAACAGCAATAAATAAGGTAAAGAGTGATAAAGAGGGAAGAAGAGAGTGGAAAAATGGACAAAAAAGTGGGGCACAGGAGTGGAAGAGAGGAGGAGGGAAAGAGCATGCATCTCTTTGGCTTTGCTCGCAAGCTTTTTGGTTCTCCCCTTCTATGACACTGGGTTGCTGCTTCCCTACCACTTCTCTGCAGCAGTTCTTCTTCCCTTTGCAGGGTGTGAAAGTCAGTCAATCCTAATCACATAAGTAGATCTGTCCCTTTGACCTTTATCTCCAACAAAGCAGGTGTATAAAGCTTTGCTCCATGCTTCCTTTCAGCAGTGGACAATTGGGTGCAGGGAAGACTGAACGCAAAGTGTGTCATCCAGTGCTGACCACTCAATGGAGAGCTGGCCAAGAAGAAGGAATCCTGGATGAAGGTATGAAGCTGAAAAGCATTGCAGAGGGACACTTACCAGCTTGTGACTGTGGTCAGTATCAGTGACAGACATTGGCCTCAAAATATGAAGTGTCTTCTATTAGCTTCAGCCACCCTCAAAAAGCAGTAAGAGCAGGGGCTGATTGGCAGTGAGAGACACAACAAATACAAACCACCGAGGCTGCCAGCGTCACTGCCCAGCAGCCTCTCCTCAAATGCAGATAGATCTGGGGGATGCTGTCTGACAGTGCTGGAGGCACACGCTCCAATTTCTCAACATGAGCTGAGAGCAATGAGCATGAGTGAAACTAGGAATAAAAGGAATTATTTACCATTTAGTCAGAGTGCTAATTCTTGGTGCTATAATGAAGAAGCTGGCACAGCATCAGGCTGTACAGCGTACGGTTGCACACGATTGCTGAGCTGCAGCTCCGTCACAGTCCCACCACATACCCTGTGGTGTTTCAATCTCTTACTCAAATATTCTCACAGGGTGCACCTGAGGATCAAATAATCTGTCAGCTCACTGCTGGAGGCTGCTGGGGATACCAAGGTGTGAGGAATGACAGCTCCTCGCGCTTCAGAAGTAGTTGTGCTCCACAGGGTTTGCCTCTGCTCTCCTGCATTTTGCATCTTATTTGCCCATTTGTTGCTTGCATCTGGGAGCCAGTGGGTGGGAGAAGTGCTCCTACTGACAAAAGCATGGTTGTTTTTCAGATACTGATGTGTTTACAGCTTTTCATGTTCACACTGCATGGCTTGCTGCCTGTTCCTCAAGATTCCCTGTCTCCAGTGTTTAAGTTTCACCACCACACCATTACTCTTGTTTCGTTACTAACTGTTCCCTTTATCCTGGGGAGATTTCATCAGTGTCTATAAATACTTGAGGGGAGAGTGCAAAAGAACAGAGCCCGGTGGTGCCAGTGACTGAACAAGAGGCACTGGGCATAAACGGAAACCCAGACAGTTCTGTCTGACCATCAGAGAGCACTGCTGTGCTGCACGGGAGGCTGAACACTGGCACAGATACCCAGAGATGTTTTGGAGTCTCCCCTTTGGAGATATTCATGCATATCTGTCCCAAACCTTCCACTGTCCCACACTACTCCATTCTTTCCTGTTCCTCAATAACTAAAACTTCAGTTATCAATGTTATTTTCATCCTAAATCCATAAAGCAGCACCTTACCAGCTACCAGGAAGAAAATTAACTTCATCCCAGATGAAACCAGAACATTCTGCCTTCCCTCCTCCCACA
The DNA here is from genome assembly GCF_019238085.1 of Lagopus leucura. Lineage (NCBI taxonomy): Eukaryota > Metazoa > Chordata > Aves > Galliformes > Phasianidae > Lagopus > Lagopus leucura. The sequence continues at coordinate 29,540 of NW_024967517.1, forward strand.
TGATTCTGAACTCTCATCCCTCTGGCAAGTTCATCTCAGCCGTCTTCTCCTTTTGCATACCAGTTCTTCCTCAAGTCTTCCTGTCATTTAAACTCAAAGGTAAAAGAGCCTGATATCTGTTTGCTTTAACCATTTACGCAATTTAATATATATAAGCAATAAAACTTTTTTTTAAAGTATTTTTTATTAAAACATAAAAAAGAGAGAGCAACAAAAGCACAAAATGAAAGGGAAGGTAGCTCTCTGAAGATGAAGCAGCTATCAAGTTGTAAGTCTAACTGTGTCTCCTCTGATCACAGTGTGCACCTGCACAAAGTTACCTGCCGACGCTCCCAGGGATGCGGTCAAAACAAAGCAGGCAGAGCAGTGCCTGAGTCTGGGACAGGCGGGCCTGAGGCCTGCCCTCGCGTCCCCAGCGAATTCTCAGCTCCCTCCTGGCTCCCATCTCCTGGGCTCTCAGGTCCCACCGCGTCGCCCAGCAGCTTCACAAGCGTCATCCCCAGAAGCGCTGACAGGCTGCGGGGCTTGTGCACAGAGCTCTGCAGTTGCCTGTGCCAGGAGGATGGCTGTCATTTGTCTCCCTTCAATCCTCAGCGCCCAAAGTTCAAAATAACCCCCCTCGCAAGGCTCCTGCGTGGGGCCGGGCCTGCTGCTGTAGATGATACGCCTCCATGAATAGCACTCGAAGACATTCCTCAGCGGGTAGCTTGCCTTCTATATCTCACTGCGGCGTGCTGCCATGCAGGAGCTGGACAACTGTGCTGTGTCCTAAGATGGCAGATGCTATTCTTGTCCCAGAAAGTCTTGCTCCGTCCGGCACAGCTCCTTTCTCAGCTGAAATGTGAACAGTCAGGAGCCGGCCGGAGTGGCCCCTCTGAAGCCAGTGGAAATGGCAGTGTGTGAACGCGGCCCCTGGGTGCTTGCCCTGCTCTGCTGGGATGTGCTGTGCCACCAGGAGCACGGCTGCTGCACAGCTGCCGTTGGTGTTCAGCTTGGGGTGCGTGTGGGCATCACTTCCCTTGACATCGACAATGAGAAGCAAAGTCTGTGGATGTGAAAGCTCACTTCTTGCAGCTCAGAATGAGAACCCAAATCCATGAATCCCTTCCCATCATGAGGAAGGCAGCAGCACTTGCTCCAAGCTTTCTTCAGGGCTGGCAGCACTGCTGAGAGCCATGCCTCTCTCGGCCGGGTGGAGCAAGAGCAGGCCATGCTGACATCCAACACTGAATTGGGGCCCCAGCGCTTGACATGTGAGATGAGCCACAAAATGCACCGTAATGTGGCTCTTGTTGAAAAAAATTAATAAACTGGAAAACAAGAGAGACAAAGTATGAGTAACCACAGTGCTGAAGTGCTGATGGGAGTTTGAAATTGTGCTGGGGAGAGCAGGGAGGAGACGAGGACAGGGAGAGCAAGACGTGAGTGTGTGGAGGAAGAGGGCAGAGCGAGAAGATGGTGGAGGATGTGGGAGTGGGAGAAACGACAAGTGAGCATCAGGTTGAGGGAAGAATGGTCAGAGGAAACAGGAAGATAAATTATTGGTAAGCACTAAAATGATTATGTGCATATGACCATCTAACCCATGGGTGTCTGACCATTTGGCTTGCCTAGGCCATGTGGAGTGAAGAGGAAGCCCAGCTTGTGGCTACCTCCTTTGCATGTGGGTTTTTTGGCAGTTGAAGAATAGGATGAGAAGAAAAACAACAAACACAGCGGAGGAGGAGAATGGAGCAGAGGCTGAGCAGCTTTGAGGGATGCCAGGAAGGAGAGTTTAGGTATGTAATGGGGAAAGGACCAAATCAGTGATCTGAGCCAAGGAGGATGTGTGCAGGAGGAGCAGAGGCTGGGAAAAAAAAAAGACAGACACTGCTATAAAGCCTGCTGTATGATCAGGACCAAAGTGGGACACTGATGTGAGGGAAATGGAAGATGTATTGCTCACTGCCTTATGGAGAACGAGGGTCATTTTGCATTCTCACTCTATTTGTGGAGTCAGGATGCCTGTCATCTGACCAGGGCTTGTGCAAAGGTCTTGAGAAAAACATCAGTTCATAGTGGCCATAAACAAGGACCTCTGAGAGAAAGTTTAAAATAGATGCAGCTGATGGGCTTATATAGAACTGCTGTCCTGTGTGGACTGTGTGGACTGCAGGAGACCTCCTGAGCACAACAGTAGCAGTTCAGTTCTAGCAGAACAGATGGTTGAAAACATTTCCCTTCAGACACTCTATCAGTAAAGCCACGTTCAGTAGTTCACAGTAAGGAGCCCCAGTAGAGAAGGAAATCACACAGGACACAAGTTTTGCTGTTAAGGCTTCAGAGCACTGCTCTTACAGCTCCAGCAGAGTGGGCACCACCATCTCCACATGCCAGCAGCTCCCTGAGGTCCGCACAGTGCTGCTTGGAGAAATACAGTTCAGTGTACATGGAGGGTTTGGAACTGAAGCACCAAGGGGCAAGCTGCAGGCTTAGCAAATACACGAGGCAGAGAGCAGTGCAGGGTCAGGGGATGGCTCTGCTTTGAGACCCTAAAACTGGGAAGGCATTGGTCAACTGCAGCAGCAGGGCACTTTGAGGAATCTGAGGGACTAACTTGGAAGGAAGGGAACATACACCTGTAATGTTCGACAAAGCGGTAATTGAGTGAATTTGGCACTGCACCTTGAGATGCTCTGGGCAGCCTGGTCTGTTGGTTGGTGACCCTGCCAATGGCAAGAGGGTTGAAATTAGATGATCCTTGAGGTCCTTGTCAACCCAGGCCATTCTGTGGTTCTCTGATTCTATGCGGCAGATTTGGGATACGTTTTCTCAGGCCATGGTCCTGTCTGAGATGTTAAACAACTTTCTCTCTTCCTTTGGGCTCAGTATTCGCTTCTCCTTTGGCATAAACTCAGACCTTCTCAAGCACTTTGTGACAAAACACTCGAAGAGAAACATCTGTCCTTAGAAGACTTAAAGTGAGGTGAGCAGGTAATTACCACAGAACGGAGAATGTAAGCATTGCCAGACCCCCCCAGCTGCTCATCACCAGCTGCTCACATGGGGGCACCCTGGCTGCTGGCTGTCTGGTGGCACATCACCATCACTGTCTTCTGACGGAGCTGGTCTGCTTTGCGCAGCTAATTTGCAGTCCAGAGGGAGCAGAAACGTGTATGCTTCCCTGTGTCTGTCAGGTGGATACAGAGAGCAGTTAAGGAAATGTTTATGTTGATCACCATGAATAAAATGAGTCTGTTGGCAAATTTCCTGAAGATGCAAAAGGAACTTTTTTGCAACATAGGAAGTTAGTTTAGAAAATATTCTGCTAAATAGGTAACTGCGCTGCTGTGACCATGGCACTCAGAAGATCTTACAGTGTTCTAACCTTGAAAAGTCTAACATTTAAAGAGAACAGGATTATACAAATTCCAGTATCAGTACATTTCCACTTACAGCACTGAAACCTGCCCAGAAGTGGGATTTGTGCATCTGTCTAAGATGAGTGTCAGCAAAGGAAGATATCACTTCATTGCTCTCTTTTTTAGGATGCAGTTGTTGCTAGTTCTAATATTATGCACCTAATCCTAATTTTCCTTCCCTCCCCCTTTTGCCACTTGCTCTCTTTCTTCTCTGTCTTTCCCGGAGGCCTCATAGCCTGCCCACCCCACTCCCCTGCTCTGTAACTGGAGCCCCTCAGCTGCTTTGGTGGGTGACAGAAAGGGCATCCTGAATGTCACCTCCTTGGCAGTGGCTGCTGCCCAGATTTCTTCCGCTGATGTTTGCATGAAGAGCCTGAGTAATGGTGCACCTCTGATAGCTTACAGCTGGTCATCCCTACACAACAGGTGGCCTCTTTACCTGTCTCTCTGCAGCTCTGCTTGCTGCTTTGAGCTGCTTGAGTCTCACGCACTGTCATGTTGCTGAAAGCTGCTTACCACATCATCCTTGTAAGGCAGGCCGTGCAACACCAGCCAAAAAAACCCTTTGTGTGGCTGCAACCAAAGGTCAGCTCCTCTGCCTATTCGGTGCCTCTGAGCTGTATAGGCCAAACCCTACAGAAATCCAGTCTCTGAAAGGAGAATTGGGGTTAAGAGGTACCAGACAGCAAGTAAATGGGGTTAAGAGGCTACCAGACAGCAAGTAATTGTCTCCAAATGTCAAGTCAGTGCTTGATGGTGGCCACAAAAGGCCTGATCATTAGGAATGATCAGGATCAATTGAGAACAAAACAGAAATCATTGTGCCAGGCTCACAAACCATGTGCTCTCCACAGCTCTGGCCTGTGCAAGTAGAAAGGTTATGTAGAAAGATGTCAACGCTGATGGGAACATTGGAGAGACAGTGACTATGATTCTTCACTTTGGAAAAGGAATGATCAGGTGGGAAGATTATATGCTTTCATAAAATTGTAAATACTTTGGAAAATGTGAAAATGCATTTTCACCAGTTATCTTATATACTCTCCTTACAGAGTACCTGCCAGTCCTTTGTTCTAAGGTGATGTGGATGGCTGTATATTCTCAAATTTATGAGGCTCTCTCTGCAGGTGCTGTGTACTCACTGTGGGAAAGGGGCAAACAGCTGCTTTCCCCATCCTCTCAAGTGGGCTGAGGGTAAGTTCTGTACAGCAGCCAGCAAAGCAAGTTATTTGGGAATAAAATTCTCAGAAGTCTTGCAGAAAACAAAGAGAGGGAGGGAGGGAGGCAGGCAGGAAGGCAGGCAGGAAGGAAGGAGGGATACTATCTAAGAGAAGGGAGGAAGGAAAGTGTACTATTTAAGAAAAAGATTGCTATACTCAGCTCTTTTCTGGATCAGAGGATAATAATCAAATAATTATCACAGCAAAGTGATCTACGGTGATCTACTATGGGAAAGCACACTGGAGCAGTGGGCACTGCTAAATAGCTGCTCCCTGAAACCAGTTACAGCTTTTCCACATCTATCCTACCAGCTGCAAGCCTGGAAAGCCAATAGTCTGTCCATATTCCTCTTCTTCAGCTCAGTAACTTTGACCTCCTCTGCAGGAGCAGATTAACACCTGGCATCTAAACTGGTAAAAAATACTTACTCAGGTACTGTCAATCAAGTAACAGGTAACAATGCCAGGGAGAAGATAGCTTGAGACAGCATCGGATTGCCTTTGATTAGGAAGCATCACAGTGCTGTAGAACTTAAGGAAGTCTTGTCAAACAACCTAAATGTTAAAGTGTTAACTAAATGTTCGCTAAATGTTAAGTGAAGCTGGTGTTCTGAATCAGCTTGCTGTGCAGTTTCTTTCATGTTGGTGACTAAGCAGGGTGTTCTTCCTCTTGAAATTCTGAAGGAATACATGTTAATTCCTCCTAAAATAAGTCTCGGATTCAGCAGATGCACGTGGCATAATGGAGGACACATTTCTTGGCATTTGTGCCCTTTGTGCCTCTTAAGAGATTTGCTACTGAACTCAGTGGGGGTGGAAGGGAGGGGGGGCAAAGAAACGGTTGCAGCTGTGTCTTGGTGATATTGCTGCCTTTCCCAAAGTAAAAATATCACTGATGTCACATACAAAACCTCTCTCCAGTTTCTTCCAAGAAGAGCAGACAGGAGATGGGGAGGCAGGGGAGGGAAGGGGAGGGGAGGGGGGCTGTAGTTCTACTGCTTTGCTCCAAAGCCAAAGGGGGAATAGAATCCTTCTCTTGGTCAAACATCAGTGATTGAGAAATCCCTCTAATTTGTTCTTTCTTTTATTGCCATGAACTAAAAGAAGGTATGAGACTGTGTTCCTGTAAAATCCATTGCAAGCCCCTAAGAGGCTGATAAAGCAATCTTCTTTGATCCCCTTGCCTCTTAGTTCGTCTGCCTTAATATCAGATTATCTCATTTAACTGCACAGATCACATTACAGCTGGGCATGTAGGGCAGCAGGGAACTTGGTGAGTTTCTGTATTTCGCTCTGAAGCAGTCCAGTGGTGAATAAGAACACAGGAAGGAACTCCAGACCCTCAAACCACTCTTGCTTTTGGAGAGGATGATAGTTGCAGAAATACGCTAATATATATAACAAAATTTTGCTTCTTTTGTGTCTGCTTTCCCTAGAGGGGGACTGGGCAGGGGGACCTTGCTGTTGTGACAGTTTCCTAGTATTGTTTAATCCCAATTTGCAATTTTTGTTCAAATATAAGATGGGGTTTTTAAGAGAAGTTGTCTTGGAAAGATACCTTGTTTTATACTCCCACGTTGTCTGAAATTCACAGTGAGAATATGGATCTGCTGCCTTGCACAGAACCATGCTGGAGTCATGGGTATCTGGATCAAACAAATCAGTACTGAGGTTATTCTCCCGTAGTGTCAGCCATTCATATTGTAATAGGTTTGTAATCTCCCCTCCATGGTCAGTGGAGAAGAAAGGACTCCTCCATAGGAATCCAGGCTAAGGACAGTTTCTTAATTATGGAGATGCTCATTCTTCCCCTTTTATCATGAAGGGGGCCCAGGAAACTCAGAACACACACATTGCTTTCATGTGGTTGTAGGTAGGACTCCTACCACCCATGTGCACACATTTGGGCTTTAAGAGCCCAACTTTAACCCAATTTTGTGCTAATGAATCACAGCGCATTTGGAAAAACGTGCCTTGAACTAAAGTTTATTGATCACGATACTTCACAGTTATCAGTATTACTGCTTATTTTGTGAACAAAGAGCAGACAAATTAGCAGAAATGGTCTGCTACTCTGAGTAAGCTGGGCTTTGAGGAAAAAAATACATATAGTTATTTTCAGGGGCTCTAGCAGAATTAATTAACAGTGGAAAACTATTTCTTCCACAGAACCACAGAATGACCTGGGTTGAAGAGGACCACAGTGATCATCTCGTTTCAACCCCCCTGCTATGTGCAGGGTTGCCAACCACCAGGCTGTCCAGAGCCACATCAGCTTCCCTTTGTGATTCTTCAGCATGGAGGCTTGCTAAAATCAAACTGAGCTGGATGCTCAGAATGTTGTGTTGCCCCATGTGTACCCTCCTGCTATTCTTTCATGACACCTTCATTTGCCTCTGCTCCTTCCTTCACCAACTGCCTGACCCAGCTTACCCACCTTAGTGTGTCCCTAAGGGCTGCTGAGGCACCCATCCTCTGCAGGGGAGGTGTTCTCTGGAGGGATCCCCAGCTGTACCTCACAAAATGCAATGCTCTCATCCAATTTGGAGCTTTAGGACTATGCATGGGCAGCCTGTCACAGTGCGGAAGGCAGCCACCCTCCAGAAGGAACTTGGTTCTAATCCTTGGTTCTACAAGTTCTGTTGTCTCTAGTGATGCCTGCAGTCATGTCAAGATTCCTGAGAGAAAAAGGCCATGATGTGCTTGTAAAGACAGTCCAAGCCACACAAATAGGACGATGCCCTTCCATAAGCTCTGCTAACAGCCAGGCCCTCCCAGATTCTGCATGAATGCCTCTTTTATCTACCCCAACAGCTCTTGGCTTTTTTTCCTTCAAAGCCCTCTTCCCTCATCAGATCACATCCAGGCTGGATGGGGCTGTGAGCAACCTGGTTTGGAGGGAGGTGTCCCTGCATGTAGCAGGGAGTTGGAACCAGATGATCTGAAAGGTCTCTTCCAGCCCAAACCATTCCATGATCTCCACGTGCACATTTTTTGCTTCTTTCCACATTCTCATCTCTTACACTGCCACCTTCCACTCATCATTCTCTCTCATTCCCTTTCCCCTCCTTCCTCTGACCTCAACCTGTCCCTGGTGGGATTTCCTTCACACGGCACTCACAGAGCTGCATGCCAGCCCTTCCCCTGCCCATGCTCAGAACCAATGGTCTGTCAGAGGAGCAGCACATCCACACAGGCATTCCTGGTCAGGGCTACTGATCGCTGGGGGAGGATCAGCTGTCCCCACGTACAGGAAACTCATAACCCTGTTCTTCAGACTCAAGGGCATTGACCCACAAGAGGAGGTTTCCTACCTGAGCAGAAGTCGAGCAGCTCTGAGCTCTCTCCAGCCTTCCAGGGCTCAATAACAAGGGGTGTAAGGGGATCCCTGTTAAAGGAGATGTCTGCCCTATCTATCCTGCGAGCATTACAGACTCTGTGTGGCGTAGACACATGGACAAGTTACTGAAAGCTGAGAAGGTTAAAGGTTTCTTAGGCTTCACACAGAGATAGCAGGAAAGTGCTTATGCTTCTGTCTCCCATTACTGGCAGTGACACAGATTGTACTGTTTTCAGTACAATTTCCCATCTGTGGCTTGTTTTTGCTTTAGTCACATGTCTTTCACCAGCTTGAGGGGGTTTGTAGTTCAGAAGTCTTCACCACTGGGATGGTGAGAAATATCTCAGGAGTGACAGATTATGCAATCCTTTGATCTCACTCCGTACAGACATTTGTGAAGAGTTTTCCTAATGACTAACTAGTGCCTCTCAAGTTGTGATTTTTGATCAGTGTCCCTTGTTACATTGCCTACTACTAATTGGAAAAGTTTAGAACATTGTATTTTTAACTGCCCTACATGGAACTTAGTCCTTTTCTCCTAACATTAAAAACCCTGGAAGTCTCTTTGTAGGACTACTTTTTGAGACCCTAGACCATCTTCATCATTTTAGTTCATATCCTTTTTGAACAGGAGAGCCCCACAGTGGACAAACCATTTCAGATGACAACTCAGTCATACCAAACAAAAGGGATTTTAGCTTCTGATAGTCAACTGAACGTGCTCAGAGCATCATCCAGTATCTTTGCCTTGTTTCCAGTGAGAGCACTCATTATCCTTCTGGGCACCCATCTTAACTCCCAAGTCCTTTCTAGCAGGGCTCCTGCTGAACTGGTCAGTTCCCAGCTCATACTGACACCTCAGGCTATTTTTCTCCCAGCTGTGAGCTTTCCACTTGTCCACACTGATCTTCATAACATTTGTGTTGATCCAGTCCTCATGTCTCTTAATGTATCTGGAATTAAGCTCTGTCATTTGTCATCTGCCTAATTTAGTGTCATTCACAAATTGGACAAAGTTGAATTTTGTGTCATTGTTTGAGTTGGCTCCTTGAATTCCTTTCAACCAAATTCCATTCTACAAGGAAAAAGAAAATCCCCAGGAAGCCTTTGTTTTTGAAAAGTTGATGGGAAAGAAGAAACAAGCGAGACTGACTCAATAAGGTTAAAGTTAGTAAGGCTAATAAAACCTTTTTACAGGTTTGAAATAGTTGAAGCTTGTACCAGCGCACTGCTTCTAAGTGGAAACAGGCAGTTTCCAGCAGTACATTTGCCATAGTGGAATTTGTTTGGACAAGTATTTAATATGCATTTTGACTTAGAAAAATATGGAGAATTTCTTTGTCCAGATGAGCACAGGACAGTGATGGCTGTCTACAGCCCCTAAGATGTCAGAGATTTGTAACCATGTTTTCCCTCCCTTCCTCTGGCACAGCACTCTGTTCTAGTCAGAGGAGCAGAGGGCTGGAGAGTAGTTCTCAGGGGAAAAGGCTGAGGATCACCAGTAAGAGATTCCTTTCCACGCTGCGAAACCTGCTGTCATACAAGTACACTGGTGTGTTTCCAGCTCATGACCTCTACCACACTGAACGCACATGTGAGGGAGTTTCCCACTAACCAACATACAGGTTCTTCCACTTTCTCACTTTGTTCTCATTCTGACACCCTGCTAAAAATCATCCTCTCATTCTTTGTCTCTCACAACTCAGGAGAAGAAAACCCACATCTGAAAAGGTAGTAGACAAGGAAGCAGCTGCCTGATCTCCACCTCAAGAGGGATCTATTTTCAGCATGCCTGAACCCCTCTCCACCATGGAGAATATGAGCGTTGCCTCGCAGCGCTGCTGCACAGGACAGTCTGTATCCAGAGATGGCCTTCTGTCTGCTTCTGCTCCTTTACCTGCTGTGCTTTGCTTCTTGTCCCAGAAGAGTCCAGACCTGCAGAAATGAAAGCAGAATTGACAGAAAATTCATGGCAGACAGAAAGCTTTGTGTTTTTGTAAAATAGTATGAAGAGATATATGTGGTACAACTACTGCTGATTATATTTGATATGGCACCTAGCTGTATTTTCTACATTATATAATGTAACCGTACCTCCTGTTACAGTTGGATGGGATGTTATTTAAGCTGATTTGCAAACAGCTTCGGCTATTGAGTCACTTTTGCCAGCATGAACGGAAGGATTTCAGCTTTCAGACTTGTCCAGGCCTTTCCCATTTAAACTGAAGAGTTGTGACTGTTAACAGGCAGCATTAGCAAGCAGATGTAGCTCTGCAGACATACTACAAATGGTGGGAAATTAGTGAAAATATGTTCAAAAAACCCAGAAAGCAACCTTTTAAGAGTCACATGAACAGAGAGATGCATTTATTTCTCACAATAATAAAATTTGAATTCAGATATGCTGTGGCAGCCCTGGAAGGTAAGGTGAGGTCTGGGAAGATGTCCTGCTGCGCTGGGAAAGCTGTGCAGCTGCATTGTTGTGACCATGGAGTTTGACTGCAGTGATGAAGTTCCCCCTTCTTCCTAATAACTCTATGCTTGATGAATTCTGGAATTCATGGAATAATTCTGAGAATGGCTGGGGCACTAAATGGGTCTTCTTTACAGTAGCAGGGACAGGCAAGGCACTGATCTCTTCTCTGTAAACAGTGGTGGGACCTAAGAGAATGGGTAGAGCTGTGTCATGGCACCAAGTCTGCTGAAGCACACAGAGTGTTTGGACTCAGAAATGCGGTTTGAATTTGGAGTGAATCTTTGTGGAGCCTGGAGTTGGACTGGATCATCCCCATGGGTCCCTTCCAACTTGGGATATCATAAAATTCTATGATTCCTTTTGCATCATGGCACTTGCACCTCCTTTTTGTGGCTCTTCTAGAGTGGTTTCTTTCTTCTGGAGGGGTTTCTAGAACAGCTTTGATATTTTGTTTGAATGGCGCTGCATTGTTTCATCATGAATACTGTCAGGTCCCTGCACCCCTGCTAATCTAAGCTACCAGGATTTTTTTGTATTACAGTCAGCTGACAAAGGAGTAAGCAGACACACTTGGTGTCATCTATAAAGCCTGCTTCATGGTGAATGTAGAGTGTGTTTTATCTGAACTGTGTTTTCAAAGTGTTCTCAGCTGCATCTCCATATATAAGATCTTGGAGAATTTTGCTACATTTCAGCAATCCTTCAGACCCATGACTGATTAATACCAATCTCCTTTCAGGTATGGTTCACTCTGAGATACAACATAAATCTCACATACCCATAGTCACCTTATGCTGACTATGGGGTTTATACTGGTATCAAGGTATTAATAATAAGCAGTTAATGTGGACATAGCTCAATGCTTGTGATAGACACAGAAATCCAAATTATAAACCCACAGTAAGAATAGTTTCTCCTTCATTGAAGTCAACATACATAGTTACACTGCGGTTTTGTATATGCCTGCATACACATTCTGCTGAAGAAGGACTTCCTCCAGCACCTATTGCAGGGTTAGTGGGGACGGTATGCCCTGAAGTCCTTCTGTGCCCCTAACTATCAGGCATCGTTCTCAGTCTTCCTTGCAGGATGAGACTGCTAGCAGTTTTCTAAGCTCTCCTTTGAAGACTTAACACTTTTCACCCCCAGGTAAGCTCCAATAACTATTTTTATTCTATATGTGCATGACATTCAGCTCCTTCTCTTGATGTGTGCTTATGGTCGATTGGGCTGTGGATTCCTGAGGCAGATTTCCATTCCTCTCAACCAGGGATTGAGTCATTTACCCCATGAAGATTAGAAGTTTTCAGATCTCTTCATGAAGGGCTGCCCCCCTGTGTCAATTTACTGTGGGTGGGACCACCCAAACCTTTCAAGCTCCTAGGTTAATCCTCTATAAATCCTCAGCATGCCAGGTTTCTTTCTCTCCTAAAGAGATGACCAGACACTACATGCCTTGTCTGGCACAACCCATGGTCTGCAGTCTTGGAGCAATCAGAATAGATTGGTAGAAAGCCTTTTACTTGCTGACTCTGGGTAGAGGGAAGCTGCTTCTTCACATTTCAGTTGAATAGTTCTACAGCTACCATTTTATTTGAGTGTGTCAAGAAACATGGTGATTCTTCCCAGTGATAGGAAAGCTGCCAGATTTCTAATTTTGAGTTAATAATAATGATGTTAGAGGTCTTACTAGTCCCTCTTCTGAATGGGGTCATGAGCTCCTACCCTTTAGGTTGCATATTTCCGCACGGCTGTTATGGCCCTATGTGCAGAACAGTTTCAGTCCTAGTGAGCTAGAACCACTATTTAAATGAGATAATACTGGCTGGTAGTCTACTGTCTGGCCTCTCCTCCAAGGATCAATCAGAGACTAGCTCCACTGAACTGCACAGCGTAGTATTTGAGATGATAAAGGCTGAATTCCTGAAGGAGATGGCAGACAGTTTGGTCTCGATACCAACCTTAGTATTCTTGCCTCCTTGGCCATTGTATTGACTCTACAGAAATCTCATGCTGTTTCTGTATAGGGTCTGTTTATTAGGGGAATATCAAGGTGCCTGAGGACTTTGATTGTTTTGTTTTAACATCAGAGGAGGCCTTTAGATATACCTGAAAGTCCACACATGACCTGGTTAACTCAATTAGCAATATTGATTAACGTGTGAGAGAGAGATTAGAGACTCTGTCCTGTGCCACAATTACATTGTGAGCAGGGCTTGCCAAGGACTCAGAAGAACCAGTAATGCAGGATAATTGTTTTCCTACTTAACATTTCCTCCTCACACAAATGAAGTGATTAAATTTGTACTTCACTCATTCCCTCCTGGATGTTTTCTCTTTGACAAGGGAAAGTGTTCGACTTGGCTTCTCTCAATAAATCAAGCTCTTCTTTTCATTGGCTGTGTTCTCCCTTAACTAAGAGAATGTTAAAATAATCCTGTCATTCCATTTGCACAGAACCAAGTCCTGCAGATGATTATGACTCTCTAAGAAATAGTAAAATACTGAAAGCTGCAGCAAACTTCACATAAAGATCAACAAGCAGGCAGTAAAGCTGAAGAGTTATAGGGAGTCCATCTTTGTTATCTCACTTGTAGTAATCAGACAGAATGCAAACTGCGATATTACCTTCACCAAAGAGCGACCTCATTCCTGTTATCTTCAGATCAGAGAAGATGTGACTACATCCTTTTGTGTGAGGTAAAACTGTGTAGTGGCTTCCTTAGAAGACCCATATTTACATGAATAAAAATTCAATGAGGAGATACTGCTTGAAAATATTTTAGTATAAACGTGCAAACAGACAAGTCGTTCAAATATGAGTCTCATTGTCTTTGAGAATGGATGTCTACAGGAATGTTCATTTCCCTCTTCACATTCAGTTCTACCTCGGAGTCTTAGAGGAGTCCTGAAGTCTTCCCAATTCTGCAGTTACTAAGACCCACTTAACACATAGAATTTTCTATGCTGTGTCTGTATGTGCACCAATGAGTACTGGGTCCAATAGTGCTGAGAAAGGGAAAAGTCCCCCAGCTGGGGAGGAACAACTACCCAGGAACCAAAAGATGTTGGAGGCCAACCAGCCAGAAAATTGAAAGCACCTTTAAATAAAGGACCTGAGGTTCCTGGTGGACACTAGGTTGAATATGAACACCATTACCATTCACATTCTTTCTATAAAGAAAGTGAATGATAACTTGGTCTCTATTAAAAGATGTGTCATAGCAGGTCAGGGGAGGTAAGCCTTCCTCTCTGCTCAGCACTTTTCGGGCCACACCTGGAATACTGCATCCATTTCTGGGCTCTCCACTACAAGAGATTACATTGATGTATTTGGGTTCCAACAAAGTGTCTCGAAGATGATTAAAGGACTAGAGCATCTCTGATATGAGGAAAGGCTGAGAGCATTAGCCTGTTCATCCTGGAGATGAAAAGATTCAGAAAAGATCAGCTGAGACAGAGGAAATGGGCACACAGAAAATGTGGGAGGCTGCATCTGAACTTCAGGAAAAACTTTTTGACTCTGAGGCTGAATCAGCAATGGAACAGGTTTCCCAGAGAGAAATCTCCATTGTTGTGGATGTTTAACAGCCATCTAACCTCTCCTTCATTTCCTTGCCCTTGTCACAACATTTTTCTGAGATTTAGACCTCTCTGTAAAGGCTTTAGGTTTCTAAAACTGGCTTATAGGGACCTAGGGACGCAATGCTCAATCCCCTAAGCACTGCTGGGTGATTGCCAATACTGAAGAGACATACATTTGCTAACCACTTTATTTTCATGCTAGGCCTGGCTTTGGCTGACTGTATGCCTCGAGCTGCCTGGTGATGAGCTTCTCTCCTGCCTATTATACAGCTGGGTCCACTGCTTAGGAAATTCAACAGGAAAAAAAAAAAAAAAAAGAGCAAATAAGAAGAGCTCTACTGAGAAGACTGGCTTTGTCACTGGCAACTGGAAATTCAAGACTTTCAGTTCCCAAAGTCAGGCATCTAGTCTAGGACGCTCAGCTGCTGAGGGCAGGGCCCCACAGGAAAGCAGCTGCAGCTACTTAGTGCTTCATCTCAGCTGCCAAGGGATGCTGCCTGGACAGTGCAGATGCTGCAGCTTCCCAGGAAGTGGGAGACTGAAGCTCCCTCCTCTACTTGCGGGGAGGAACCCACAGCTCTCCCATCCTGGGAGATGGCCTCATCCATCTCTGCTCCTCCCAGGCTTTGCTCTTTGTTCATGGTCTTCTGAACCCTGTGCTCGGAGCTTCCGAGGCCCTGTTGTCCCCTCCTTGGCCAGACCTATAACCACTGGGAAGCAGGGCTCCATGTGGCACTCATCAACCTGATTTGGATGAGTTTGAGCTCCAGGTTGAGGCCCAGACACCCAGAATTTGGGTGCTGCAGTGTCAGAGCCCTCCTCAGCAAAGCTCTTCATGCACAAGTCAGTGCCTGGTGCTGGCTTTTACACCAATTCTCACAAATCATTTTTCTTACCTTGTCCATGTGTTAACTACTGACTTTTGTTAATGACCAGGAGAAGAACATGCTGAAATTTAACAGTTTTTAAAGCAGCTCACATGACAACACCCATTTCCTATATTCACTCTTCAGAACTACTAGCAAATCCCTCTTTCCCATGCTATCAGCACTGTACTGGCAGGTTTGCCAGCCCCAGTGCTCTGGTATACGTAACACTGTGTTTTTTGGACTGTGTGAATGTGTGTAAGATATCTTTGATGAGATGTGAGGGATGTATCAGGCACAGAGAATCTGGAATGTCTAATTATTTCTAGAGCTGTGACTGACTAGAGGGATTTTTCTGTGAACTGTAGGTAGGAAAAAACTGTGGGAGTCTTTTCTAGATAAATTATCTGTCCTTGGGTTATAGGTATGGAGATACTCGGATAAGATAAAAGGTTTTCAGCAAAAGAATGGAGCACCTCTTGCTCACTGGCACTGATCTGCAGATCAGAAGTCTCGAGAGGTTATAACTTCTCTCACAGCACGCATTGGTGCACAAGGTCACAACAACAAATGCACATGCCTCTGCGTGTGTGCTCCTTCTGATATCTCTGAAGTTGCCTCACATTGCTCTCAGAGCTTAAAAATCCGGTTAGAACCCAATCTCTCACTTACTGCAGCTTTTGCCTGATCATCCTGCTGTACTTGTAGCACTTGTGTTGTACATCCGCATTTTTGCTTTCAGGATTTTACCATCACAACTGCCAATTTCTCTTTCAACATCCTGTTCTATCTATTGTACAGCTGGGGTAGCTGCAGCACACACATACCAAGCAATCCACTCTGGGTCATACAGTGAGTCGGTGGGAAAGCCAGCAATAGAATCCATAAGTCCTGCATCCAAGTTCTCTAAGTGCCTTGACTAGTCCAGATTCCCTCCTTAACACCCTTGTCAAATTGTTTATAGGAGATGTATTCATATAGTCCGTAAGACATCAAAATTTTCTAATTATATCTAGTCATGTCAAATGACAATTATGCCCTTAGTTCAGTTTGCCAGACAATGCTTTACCAAAGAAGGCTTGCCAAAAATTTTTTGACCGAAGAAAGAGTAGGCATCTGTAGCATCTGCAGATGAGATCGTATAAAATGTCCCTGCAGCAAGAGTGCCCTGTCTCCACGGAAAGCTCCAAGGTAAGTGGATGGGGTCCGCAGCCATGCAGGAGTCTTTCTGTGTTACACCATTCCTCTGCCTCCAGTGCTCGTTTCCAGGAGGAAGCTCAATTCCTCAGCTCGAGTTTTAAATCTGCTTTCAAGATACCTGCACATTTTCACTCTGGAATTCTGTGCCAAGTAGGAACTTGCCATTTCTGTTTTGCAGCACTGACCAGCCGCCAGGCTGTGAGCCACCCATCTGGTATCACGAGAGGTAAGAACCTGATTTATTCATGCTTTTGGGTGGGATTTCTGTATGGATGAGCAATCGCCTTTTTTACCCTGCATTCAAAGCCAGTGTGATTACAGTAGGCAGCTGGTGGGTGCTCATGGCTGGTGAGGTTTTCAAATGGTTGTGTTTCTATCTTCCTGTCTCTGATGGCAGACCAGAAAATTCCCATTGGAATACTCTTCATTTCTGCTTAACTGACCAAACAGGGAGTGAGGCGTGCCAGCTTCATATCATTGCAGCAATAGAACTGGAATAAGATGAACAAAGGAGGAAAAAGTGCAAAACTGTATATTTTTCATCAACATGTTATCAACAACTCATCGGACAATACCGACCTTCTTACCATCTTTGTACATCTTTGTAAAATGTTGAAGCTCTTTCAAATATCCATTTACCAGACCAAAAGCAAAACAAAACCTTCTTAGCTAATGAACAGAGGGAATAAATTTCACTAACATAGCTAGAGAAATTTCAAGTGCAGCTGGAGAAATCTAGATATCCACATTTTTAGTGAAGCATCTGAAGAAGCACTCTTATTTTATTGAAGTTTTGAGAAGTCACCTGTTCCTGGATTTTTTCAGTATTTATTTGGGAGCTTTGTCCAGCTATGGCAATTCCAATTTCAGTGCATGAATTTTGTTTCATACAAGTCAGAACTTTGAAGATGAGACTATTTGGATATTGTACTCATGAATGACAAATGTCTAAACAAACTGAATTACAGCAGAGTGTTAAAAGGTCATAGATCCTGCCCTTTTCTTTCTGCTGGCAACTTCAGTAGCAAAATTCATTAATTTCCACTGCCTTCCTACTACAATTATAGTTAATAAGTAAATGCCCCATAGGTTCAATGTTTTTCAAGACTGTAGGTCTTTTATACTACATGTTTATAGAAGTGTTTCTTTGTCTTTAAACAAAATGCTTCACCTTTATTTCAACTGCTGGTAATGATGTCTTAAAATAAAACTTGCTCAGCAACTTCACTCATCTTACAGACATGATGTTCTTAAAGCCCCAAGCCTACAATTGTTAAAGGTGATCAGATACAGCTCTTCTAGACGTCTGAACACATAGACTTCATCAGTTATGAGCTCTTGTTTCCTAAGTCAACCTAAGTCAATCAAATCTTCCATTAGGACACGTTAGATACTCCATATAGTACAGGCTGAAGAAAAACAAAGTCACAGTCAGTCTCCCAGTCTGACAGAATATATCTAAATGATATGTGCCACATTACTTCTCCCCATTAGAAGATTCTGCTGAGGTGCCTTCAGTGAAGAGCAGCCATGGCTTCTTCAGATGCTGAGATGGCTGTCTTTGGAGAGGCAGCTCCCTACCTCCGAAAGTCAGAGAAGGAAAGAATTGAGGCCCAGAACAAGCCTTTTGATGCCAAGTCATCTGTCTTTGTGGCACATCCAAAGGAATCCTTTGTGAAAGGGACAATCCAAAGCAGGGAAACAGGGAAGGTCACCGTCAAGACTGAAGCTGGAGAGGTGAGAAAAAAGCAAGCTTCAGATCA